>NW_026606967.1:925000-935000 GCF_029890125.1 Rhinichthys klamathensis goyatoka
CACACCACATACAGCGGAGAGGTTAGCTGCTTTGAACAAGAATCCCAAAACACCATTGATGACTCTGAAGAAGTGGCGTGTTTGCTCCGAACATTTCACAAAGAAGGACTATACCTGCACAGGAACACGCCTAAAGGATGAGGCTACACCAACAATATTCAGATCACTTACAGAAAGCCCGTGGTCTTTCGCCAGCTCCGGTCTGTTCTGGATCATATCTTTCTTGCCTCTCACGGTCCACAAGAGCTAATTCCTCCTCCGTGTACTCGGGTTCAAACAGATATGGCTCTGGGTCTTCTAAAAGAAGTCATAATCATCTACAAAGTCCGCCATTGCAAATGATCTGCAGTTTGCTAATAGCACAGGTAGTAAAAGTCACGTTGGTAGTATTGACGGAAATGTCAGCAGCTGGATGCTATTGGAGGGAGGGGGAGAGGAAGCGGGAGCCGGTAATCTTTTCACGAGTGAAGATATTATTGCGCCAAGTCGAAGTGCTCAAAAGCACTTGTTATGGTATTCCGCCATACAATATAGTCATCAATTTTAAACGCTTAGAAAAGCGCAACGGTTTATTTTGTGTCACCAGCCCAGGTCAAGTTACACTACTCGAGTAACTGTGTTTACATAGGGAAAACGTGGAAGTGTTTGGTCGCTTCTCTGCTTGGCCCATATTTAATGCATGGGCTAAGCTAAGTGCTAACATAGTTTTGCGGCAATACAGAGCGATATAGTGCACGCACTGAGACGAGAGAGGTATGTATCAACTCGTCTTAGTTAAGGGAATAACATAGTTTAATAAGAAAAACTGGTGGAGTATCCCTTTAACTCTACAAACTCCAAACTCGGGTCAGACCTTCAGACTGTTCTGACTCGAGTTGCTATATCTTTTCAGACTGATTTGACTTTCAGATTTCTTAAAAATTAATATTAAAAACCATAAAAATCCCATTGACTTTCATTGCAACATGTTCAAATTGAGCCAAGGCTACGGTGGCCCAGTAGTGTACAACACAGAAACTCAAATCTAAACTCCCTGAAGCCCTAGACTCAATTCAACTACCATTCTATATGTACTAATGAACTTAGATCTATCTATCTATCTATCTATCTATCTATCTATCTATCTATCTATCTATCTATCTATCTATCTTTCTAACGAATCTATCTTTCTTTCTTTCTAACTAATCTTTCTTTCTTTCTGACTAATCTTTCTTTCTTTCTAACTAATCTATCTTTCTTTCTAACTAATCTTTCTTTCTTTCTTTCTGACTAATCTTTCTTTCTTTCTAACTAATCTATCTTTTTTTCTAACTAATCTTTCTTTCTTTCTAACTTTCTAACTAATCTTTCTTTCTTTCTAACTAATCTATCTTTCTTTCTTTCTAACTAATCTTTCTTTCTTTCTAACTAATCAATCCTTCTTTCTTTCTAACTAATCTTTCTTTCTTTCTAAGTAATCCATCTTTCTTTCTTTCTAACTAGTCTTTCTTTCTAACTAATCTTTCTTTCTTTCTGAGTAATCCATCTTTCTTTCTTTCTTTCTAACTAATCTATCTTTCTTTCTTTCAAACTTTCTGATCTATCTTTCTTTCTAACTAATCTATCTTTTTTCTTTCTAACTAATCTATCTATCTTTCTTTCTAACTAATCTTTCTTTCTTTCTGACTAATCTTTCTTTCTTTCTAACTAATCTATCTTCATTTCTAACTAATCTTTCTTTCTTTCTTTCTAACTAATCTTTCTTTCTTTCTTTCTGACTAATCTTTCTTTCTTTCTTTCTTTCTAACTAATCTATCTTTCTTTCTAACTAATCTTTCTTTCTTACTTTCTAACTAATCGTTCTTTCTTTCTAACTAATCTATCTTTCTTTCTTTCTAACTTTCTAACTAATCTTTCTTTCTAACTAATCTATCTTTCTTTCTTTCTAACTAATCTTTCTTTCTTTCTAACAAATCTCTCTTTCTTTCTTTCTAACAAATCTCTCTTTCTTTCTTTCTTTCTTTCTTTCTAACTAATCTTTCTTCTTTCTTTCTTCTTTCTTACTAATCTTTCTTTCTTTCTAACTAATCTTTCTTCTTTCTTTCTTTCTTTCTTTCTTTCTTTCTTTCTTTCTTTCTTTCTAACTAATCTTTCTTCTTTATTTCTTTCTTTCTAACTAATCTTTCTTCTTTCTTTCTTTCTTTCTTTCTTTCTTTCTGACTAATCTTTCTTTCTTTCTAACTAATCTATCTTTCTTTCTAACTAATCTTTCTTTCTTTCTTTCTAACTAATCTTTCTTTCTTTCTTTCTGACTAATCTTTCTTTCTTTCTTTCTAACTAATCTATCTTTCTTTCTAACTAATCTTTCTTTCTTTCTTACTTTCTTTCTAACTAATCGTTCTTTCTTTCTAACTAATCTATCTTTCTTTCTTTCTAACTTTCTAACTAATCTTTCTTTCTAACTAATCTATCTTTCTTTCTTTCTAACTAATCTTTCTTTCTTTCTAACAAATCTCTCTTTCTTTCTTTCTTTCTTTCTTTCTTTCTTTCTTTCTTTCTAACTAATCTTTCTTCTTTCTTTCTTCTTTCTTACTAATCTTTCTTTCTTTCTTTCTAACTAATCTTTTTTCTTTCTTTCTTTCTTTCTTTCTTTCTTTCTTTCTTTCTTTCTTTCTTTCTTTCTTTCTAACTAATCTTTCTTCTTTATTTCTTTCTTTCTAACTAATCTTTCTTCTTTCTTTCTTTCTTTCTTTCTTTCTTTCTTTCTTTCTTTCTTTCTTTCTAACTAATCTTTCTTCTTTCTTTCTTTCTTTCTTTCTTTCTAACTAATCTTTCTTCTTTCTTTCTTTCTTTCTTTCTAACTAATCTTTCTTCTTTCTTTCTTTCTTTCTTTCTTTCTTACTAATCTTTCTTCTTTCTTTCTTTCTTTCTTTCTTTCTTTCTTTCTTTCTAACTAATCTTTCTTTCTTTCTTTCTAACTAATCTTTCTTCTTTCTTTCTTTCTTTCTTTCTTTCTTTCTTTCTTTCTTACTAATCTTTCTTCTTTCTTTCTTTCTTTCTTTCTTTCTTTCTTTCTTTCTAACTAATCTTTCTTTCTTTCTTTCTAACTAATCTTTCTTCTTTCTTTCTTTCTGTCTTTCTTTCTTTCTTTCTAACTAATCTTTCTTCTTTCTTTCTTTCTTTCTTTCTTTCTAACTAATCTTTCTTCTTTCTTTCTTTCTTTCTTTCTTTCTTTCTAACTAATCTTTCTTTTTTCTTTCTTTCTTTCTTTCTTTCTTTCTTTCTAACTAATCTTTCTTCTTTCTTTCTTTCTTTCTTTCTTTCTTTCTTTCTTTCTAACTAATCTTTCTTTCTTTCTAACTAATCTTTCTTCTTTCTTTCTTTCTTTCTTTCTAACTAATCTTTCTTCTTTCTTTCTTTCTTTCTTTCTTTCTTTCTTTCTTTCTAACTAATCTTTCTTCTTTCTTTCTTTCTTTCTTTCTTTCTAACTAATCTTTCTTCTTTCTTTCTTTCTTTCTTTCTTTCTTTCTTTCTTTCTTTCTTTCTTTCTAACTAATCTTTCTTTCTTTCTAACTAATCTTTCTTCTTTCTTTCTTTCTTTCTTTCTTTCTAACTAATCTTTCTTCTTTCTTTCTTTCTTTCTTTCTTTCTTTCTTTCTTTCTTTCTTTCTTTCTTTCTTTCTTTCTTTCTAACTAATCTTTCTTCTTTCTTTCTTTCTAACTAATCTTTCTTCTTTCTTTCTTTCTTTCTTTCTTTCTTTCTTTCTAACTAATCTTTCTTTCTTTCTAACTAATCTTTCTTCTTTCTTTCTTTCTTTCTTTCTTTCTTTCTTTCTTACTAATCTTTCTTCTTTCTTTCTTTCTTTCTTTCTTTCTAACTAATCTTTCTTTCTTTCTAACTAATCTTTCTTCTTTCTTTCTTTCTTTCTTTCTTTCTTTCTTTCTAACTAATCTTTCTTCTTTCTTTCTTTCTTTCTTTCTAACTAATCTTTCTTCTTTCTTTCTTTCTTTCTTTCTTTCTTTCTTTCTTACTAATCTTTCTTCTTTCTTTCTTTCTTTCTTTCTTTCTTTCTAACTAATCTTTCTTTCTTTCTAACTAATCTTTCTTCTTTCTTTCTTTCTTTCTTTCTTTCTAACTAATCTTTCTTCTTTCTTTCTTTCTTTCTTTCTTTCTTTCTTTCTAACTAATCTTTCTTCTTTCTTTCTTTCTTTCTTTCTTTCTTTCTAACTAATCTTTCTTCTTTCTTTCTTTCTTTCTTTCTAACTAATCTTTCTTCTTTCTTTCTTTCTTTCTTTCTTTCTAACTAATCTTTCTTCTTTCTTTCTTTCTTTCTTTCTTTCTTTCTTTCTAACTAATCTTTCTTCTTTCTTTCTTTCTTTCTTTCTTTCTAACTAATCTTTCTTCTTTCTTTCTTTCTTTCTTTCTTTCTTTCTTTCTTTCTAACTAATCTTTCTTTCTTTCTAACTAATCTTTCTTCTTTCTTTCTTTCTTTCTTTCTTTCTAACTAATCTTTCTTCTTTCTTTCTTTCTTTCTTTCTTTCTTTCTAACTAATCTTTCTTCTTTCTTTCTTTCTTTCTTTCTAACTAATCTTTCTTCTTTCTTTCTTTCTTTCTTTCTTTCTTTCTTTCTAACTAATCTTTCTTTCTTTCTAACTAATCTTTCTTCTTTCTTTCTTTCTTTCTTTCTTTCTTTCTTTCTTACTAATCTTTCTTCTTTCTTTCTTTCTTTCTTTCTAACTAATCTTTCTTCTTTCTTTCTTTCTTTCTTTCTTTCTTACTAATCTTTCTTCTTTCTTTCTTTCTTTCTTTCTTTCTTTCTAACTAATCTTTCTTTCTTTCTTACTAATCTTTCTTCCTTTCTTTCTTTCTTTCTTTCTTTCTTTCTTTCTAACTAATCTTTCTTCTTTCTTTCTTTCTTTCTTTCTTTCTTTCTAACTAATCTTTCTTCTTTCTTTCTTTCTTTCTTTCTTTCTTTCTTTCTAACTAATCTTTCTTCTTTCTTTCTTTTTTTTCTAACTAATCTTTCTTCTTTCTTTCTTTCTTTCTTTCTTTCTTTCTAACTAATCTTTCTTCTTTCTTTCTTTCTTTCTTTCTTTCTAACTAATCTTTCTTTCTTTCTTACTAATCTTTCTTCTTTCTTTCTTTCTTTCTTTCTTTCTTTCTTTCTTTCTAACTAATCTTTCTTCTTTCTTTCTTTCTTTCTTTCTTTCTTTCTAACTAATCTTTCTTTCTTTCTAACTAATCTTTCTTCTTTCTTTCTTTCTTTCTTTCTAACTAATCTTTCTTTCTTTCTAACTAATCTTTCTTCTTTCTTTCTTTCTTTCTTTCTTTCTTACTAATCTTTCTTCTTTCTTTCTTTCTTTCTAACTAATCTTTCTTTCTTTCTTTCTAACTAATCTTTCTTCTTTCTTTCTTTTTTTCTTTCTTTCTTTCTTTCTTTCTTTCTAACTAATCTTTCTTCTTTCTTTCTTTCTTTCTAACTAATCTTTCTTCTTTCTTCTTTCTTTCTTTCTTTCTTTCTTTCTTTCTTTCTTTCTTTCTTTCTTTCTTTCTAACTAATCTTTCTTCTTTCTTTCTTTCTTTCTTTCTTTCTTTCTTTCTAACTAATCTTTGTTTCTTTCTTTCTTTCTTTCTTTCTAACTAATCTTTCTTCTTTCTTTCTTTCTTTCTTTCTTTCTTTCTTTCTAACTAATCTTTCTTTCTTTCTAACTAATCCATATTTCTTTCTTTCTTACTAATCTTTCTTTTTTTCTACCTAATCTTTCTTTCTTTTTCTTTGTTTCTTTGTTTCTTTCTAACTAATCTTTCTTTCTTTCTTTCTTACTGATCTATCTTTCTTTCTAACTAATCAATCCTTCTTTCTTTCTTTCTAACTAATCTATCTTTCTTTCTTTCTGATCTATCTTTCTTTCTAACTAATCTTTCTTTCTTTCTTACTAATCTATCTTTCTTTCTTTCTTTCTAACTAATCTATCTTTCTTTCTTTCTGATCTATCTTTCTTTCTAACTAATCTTTCTTTCTTTCTTACTAATCTATCTTTCTTTCTAACTAACTAACTAATCTTTCTTTCTTTCTAACTAATCCATCTTTCTTTCTAACTAATTATCTTTCTTTCTTTCTATCTAATCTCTTTCTTTTTTCTTTCTTTCTTAATCTATATTTCTTTCTTTCTAACTAATCTATCTATCTCTCTATCTATCTCTCTATCTATCTACCTAATCTTTCTTTCTTTTTTCTTTCTTTCTAACTAATCTTTCTTTCTTTCTTTCTACCTAATCTTTATTTATTTATTTTTTCTAACTATTTTTCTTTCTTTCTTTCTTTCTTTCTTTCTTTCTTTCTTTCTTTCTTTCTAACTTTCTAACTTATCTATCTATCTATCTTTCTTTCTCTCTTTCTAACTAATCTATCTTTCTTTATATCTTTCTAAGTTATCTATCTATCTATCTTTCTTTCCAACTAATATATCTCTTTCTCTGTTTCTTTCTTTCTTTCTTTCTTTCTTTCTTTCTTTCTTTCTTTCTTTCTACCTAATCTTTCTTTCTTTCTTTTTTTCTAGCTATTTTTCTTTCTTTCTTTCTAACTTTTCTTTCTTTCTAACTGATCTATCTTTCTTTCTTTCTAACTAATCTTTCTTTCTTTCTGTCTACCTAATCTTTCTTTATTTATTTTTTCTAACTATTTTTCTTTCTTTCTTTCTTTCTTTCTAACTTTCTAACTTTCTAACTTCTCTATCTATCTGTCTTTCTTTCTCTCTTTCTTTCTTTCTAACTAATCTATCTTTCTTTATATCTTTCTAAGTTATCTATCTATCTTTCTTTCTAACTTTTCTTTCTTTCTAACTGATCTATCTTTCTTTCTTTCTAACTAATCTTTCTTTCTTTTTCTAACTAATCTTTCTTTCTTTCTACCTAGTCTTTCTTTCGTCCTAATCTTTCTTTCTTTCTTTCTAACTAATCTATCT
Organism: Rhinichthys klamathensis goyatoka; assembly: GCF_029890125.1. Taxonomy (NCBI): domain Eukaryota; kingdom Metazoa; phylum Chordata; class Actinopteri; order Cypriniformes; family Leuciscidae; genus Rhinichthys; species Rhinichthys klamathensis. Next base: position 931,946 of record NW_026606967.1, read on the forward strand.
TTCTTTCTTTCTAACTAATCTATCTTTCTTTCTTTCTTTCTTTCTTTCTTTCTTTCTTTTAACTAATCTTTCTTTATACATAATCTTTCTTTCTTCTTTCTTTCTAATCTTTCTAATCTTTCTTTCTTTCTTTCTTTATAACTAATCTTTCTTTCTTTCTTTCTTTCTTTCTAACTAATCTATCTTTCTTTCTTTCTTACTAATCTATCTTTCTTTCTAACTGATCCATCTTTCTAACTAATTATCTTTCTTTCTTTCTAACTAATCCATCTTTCTTTCTTCCTTACTAATCTTTCTTTCTTCCTAATATTTCTTTCTTTTTTCTTTCTTTCTTTCTTTCTTTCTTTCTTTCTTTCTTTCTTTCTTTCTAACTAATCTTTCTTTCTTTCTAACTAATCTTTCTTCTTTCTTTCTTTCTTTCTTTCTAGCTAATCTTTCTTCTTTCTTTCTTTCTAACTAATCTTTCTTCATTCTTTCTTTCTTTCTTTCTTTCTAACTAATCTTTCTTTCTTTATCTTTTTTTAAACTAATCTTTCTTTCTTTCTAACTAATCTTTCTTTCTTTCTAACTAATCTTTCTTTCTTTCTAACTAATCTTTCTTTCAGTGAAACCAATCTTTCTGTCTATCTAACTAATCTTTCTTTTCTTTTCTAACTAATCCATCTATCCGACTTCAAACTACTTTAAACTTCTTCAAAATCTCTGGTCCGGCTTTCTCAAGCCAACTTAAAGTTTGTCTCATCAAACTTTTTTCTAGTTCTTCTTATTCTTCTGACCCAAAATTTTCTGACTGCTACTCCTCCTAGAGCTTTAACTCTACAAACTCCAAACTCGGGTCAGACCTTCAGACTGTTCTGACTCGAGTTGCTATATCTTTTCAGACTGATTTGACTTTCAGATTTCTTAAAAATTAATATTAAAAACCATAAAAATCCCATTGACTTTCATTGCAACATGTTCAAATTGAGCCAAGGCTACGGTGGCCCAGTAGTGTACAACACAGAAACTCAAATCTAAACTCCCTGAAGCCCAAGACTCAATTAAACTACCATTCTATATGTACTAATCTATCTATCTATCTATCTATCTATCTATCTATCTATCTATCTATCTATCTATCTATCTATCTGTTACTAAATCTTTCTTTCTAACTAATCTATCTTTCTTTCTTTCTGACTAATCTATCTATCTTTCTTTCTTTCTAACTAATCTATCTTTCTTTCTTTCTAAGTAATCTATCTTTCTTTCTTTCTAACTAATCTATCTTTTTTCTTTCTAACTAATCTATCTTTCTTTCTTTCTGACTAATCTATCTTTCTTTCTTTCTAACTAATCTATCTTTTTTCTTTCTAACTAATCTTTCTTTCTTTCTTTCTAACTAATCAATCTATCTTTCTTTCTAACTAATCTAAATATCTTTCTTTCTAACTAATCTATCTTTCTTTCTTTCTAACTAATCTATCTTTCTTTCTTTCTAACTAATCTATCTTTTTTTCTTTCTAACTAATCTATCTTTCTTTCTTTCTTTCTAACTAATCTATCTTTCTTTCTTTCTAACTAATCTATCTTTCTTTCTAACTAATCTATCTTTTTTTCTTTCTAAGTAATCTATCTATCTTTCTTTCTAACTAATCTATCTATCTTTTTTCTTTCTAATTAATCTATCTTTCTTTCTGACAAATCTATCTTTCTTTCTAACTAACTAATCTATCCTTCCTTCTTCCTTTCTTTCTTCCTTTCTTTCTTTCTTTCTTTCTTTCTTTCTTTCTTTCTTTCTTTCTAACTAATCTATCTTTCTTTCTTTCTAACTAATCTATCTTTCTTTCTAACTAATCTATCTATCTTTTTTCTTTCTAACTAATCTATCTTTCTTTCTAACTAACACATCTATCTATCTTTCTAACTAATCTATCTATCTTTCTTTCTGACTAATCTATCTTTCTTTCTAACTAACTAATCTATCCTTCTTTCTTTCTTTCTTTCTTTCTAACTAATCCCTTTCTTTCTTTCTAACTAATCTATCTTTTTTTCTTTCTAACTAACTTATCTATCTTTCTTTCTTTCTTTCTTTCTAACTAACTTATCTATCTTTCTTTCTTTCTTTCTTTCTAACTAAACTATCTTTTTTCTTTCTAACTAATCTATCTTTCTTTCTAACTAATCTATCTTTCTTTCTTTCTAACTAATCTATCTATCTTTTTTCTTTCTAACAATCCATCTTTTTTCTTTCTAACTAATCTATCTTTCTTTTTCTGACTAATCTTTCTTTCTTTCTAACTAACAAATCTATCCTCCTTTCTTTCTTTCTTTCTTTCTTTCTTTCTTTCTTTCTTTCTTTCTTTCTTTCTTTCTAACTAAACTCTTTCTTTCATTCTAACTAATCTATCTTTCTTTCTTTCTAACTAATCTAACTATCTTTCTTTCTAACTAATCTATCTATCTTTCTTTCTAACTAATCAATCTTTTTTCTTTCTGACTAATCTATCCATATTTCTTTCTTTCTGACTAATCTATCTTTCTTTCTTTCTAACTAAACTATTTCTTTCATTCTAACTAATCTATCTTTCTTTCTTTCTAACTAATCTAACTATCTTTCTTTCTAACTAATCTATCCATCTTTCTTTCTAACTAATCTATCTTTCTTTCTTTCTAACTAATCTATCTATCTTTTTTCTTTCTAACAATCTATCTTTTTTCTTTCTAACTAATCTATATTTCTTTCTTTCTTTCTTTCTTTCTTTCTAACTAATCTATCTTTCTTTCTGACTAATCTATCTTTCTTTCTAACTAACAAATCTATCCTCCTTTCTTTCTTTCTTTCTTTCTTTCTAACTAAACTCTTTCTTTCATTCTAACTAATCTATCTTTCTTTCTAACTAATCTATCTATCTTTTTTCTTTCTAACTAATCTATCTTTCTTTCTAACTAACACATCTATCTATCTTTCTAACTAATCTATCTATCTTTCTTTCTGACTAATCTATCTTTCTTTCTAACTAACTAATCTATCCTTCTTTCTTTCTTTCTTTCTTTCTAACTAATCCCTTTCTTTCTT
>NW_026606967.1:940000-998349 GCF_029890125.1 Rhinichthys klamathensis goyatoka
AAAATACAAGATCAGCTTTTGGTATTTGAAAACGAAAGAATGTAATGTGATAATAGGCCTAACGAATTAACTGATCTAGGAATGTATGTATGCGTTTTGCCTGTTAATTGCCGCCAACCACTTTTCTCCGTTTTGTTTCTTTTGGGATACGGTATAAGATATTCCTTTTGTATGATCACGTATCTGATCGCATCCAAATGCACAGCATCGCTCGGGCATGATAGGAATATTTCGCGACGAGCTGTATTATCACCGGCGGTTTAGCATTTTCTATACCGTCAAGATGGCTGCTCCAAATGGCGTGACGTCACGCGGGACATCCCTATAACATGTGTAATGCTATTTAACTTCTGATTGGTCAAGTTTGCCACGCCCAGTATAATAACACACAAAACATGCACTACACATTAATACAAGAACACACATTTCACAGGTTCTAGATTACATTTAAAAGATCAGCCTACACTGGAAACATTTGCAGCAAGTGTAAAGGTGTGTTTGCGTTGAGTTCCCGCTGCAGTGGTGCACCAGTGTGGCCAGCAGAGGTCGCCAGCCTGCTGTGTTTCGAGGCTTCGTGTCTGCGGTGAACGAGCTGGAGAGTTCGGGCACGGCGATTGGCGCACGTGATCCGCGTGAACCGCTTTGAGGTTCCCATCTCCTCCTTCAATCAGAAGATCTGGCTGCGCTCGAGCCCCTGTGACGTAACAGCTAGCAGACTACGGTGCGCCGTTTGTGACCAAGAGCAGAACGCGCGAAGTGAGAGAATACGAGCGACATTTCAGGTAACGACATTCAAACATAACTTTTATTGACAACGCGAACCCATGTCTGATATTTAGAAGCATGATATATGGATGTTATCTCGGTTCCCGTCGCTTAGTAGCGTGTAATGTGAAGGATTTGTACGTCGCATTTGATGCGCTTTTGGGGCCTCCGTGCCGCCGTCGTTTTCAGTACTCACGCGAAGACCCGCCTTTCCCGTGTTCCCATTGGACGAGCGCAGGAAACTGACCTTCTGACTGGACGAAACTCACGCCAGTCAGCAACAGGCACGGTAACAGGAAGTAAAAATGAAACTGTTTCATGTCTGAGAGCAAATATAAACATAGCCTAAAGAACGAATTAAAGTTTAATATTACTGATTAACGCTTTTCCATCGTTTTCACGAAGCAAACTTTTTTTAGATAAGCAGAACACGTACATGTGAAACTCTTAATAACGACACTATTGCGCGCACGCGCTAGTCGTATAGCATAGTGAATGATAATAAATGCAGTTTTACAACAAGTTTCTGTTGTATTGTCAATATTTCATTATTTGGAGTGCTTATGTATGAAGAGGTTTATAGCTTAATATAAGATAAGCTATATTAAAGAGACTGGATTGGAATAACTTTCTGAACACATACAATATGAAAAAAGAGTTTACACTTTAAAGTTGTTCTGCTTTATATGTTTAGAATGTGTATATCTGTATGTACACCGCCTGTCAGATGATGAAGATTAAAAGCAGTGTTCAAGCAGCTTCAGTTCAGTGATGATTGTGTTTTACAGTCATTTAAAAGATCAACAGTTCAACTGGGTAATATGAGGTGCTCATTTATGTGTTGTGTAATTATTTATAGGGGTGTAACCATATATCGTGTCACAATATATCACAATACAAAAATTCATCAATATGTATCGTGGATAGTGACTATGTATTGTGTATAGTTCACCCAAAATGAAAATTAGTTGTGAGATTTTTTCATGAGTTTTAGTGTCAGTACTACATTAAACTACTATAATGTTGAATATAATGTATAATAATGGAATGGGGGAATATGTATGGCTCATGTCAAATGTATTGCTACCAATAAAAAGTGGCCTTTATTATTTTAAATATATCCAGTCAGTGACAGAGATCAAGCATATTCGTCTAAAATAATTCTGTATTTTCAGCTTCAGAATCATGAATATTGTTATTCTGGTGTCTCTATTCTCCTGCTACTGTGGCCGAGAGAGCTCAATGTGCTGCAACTGAAAAAAAAACACATGCAAATAGAACCCCCCCCCCCCCCCCCCCCACACAACACAACCAAATACAGAAATGCGCTGCAAATAACACAGACCACAACCAAATAAGTGACGAACCTGGCTGGGACGCGCTTACAGCTTAAAATTGTGAGTATTTGGAGCACACGTGTGTTGTGAAACTGATGAAGATGTTTTCCTAATTTGCATGTGTTTTCTTAATTGCATGTTTTTTTTCTATTTGCATGTGTTTTCTTCAGTTGCGGCGCGTTGAGCTCTCGGCCACCGTGTCCTGCTTTGGGTTTCAGCACCAACTCCAGCCTATTCATTTACACACAATGTAAAACCAAATTTAGCATTTTAATCAAAAGTAAATTTTTTGTTAACCTTTTATAATTTATCTTGGACTATTGCAATAAAATCGTATTGTGAGTTCAGTATCATGACATTATTATTTATATTTATGATATTATTTTGATTAAATACCAAAAGTACCCTCTGATTGAATCAAAATAATACCATATATATATAATAAATAGTAAATAACTCAGTTTACCAGGACAGTAGAAGCTGCATGATTGTGGCAGTGACCTTTGTAGAGGTCGACATTGTCTTTTTCATCACAACTGGTACTATTGTTCATCAGAGGACAGTATTACGCCTGATTCACTGTGTCACGGCACCAATAACAGTCAAATATCACAGCAACAACTGTTGCAACTGTTTTGTTTTAATATCTAGCTATAGTTTAACTATTTGAAAATAAAATTGTTTCAAATATTGTTTAGTTAAGTAAGCATTCCATTTAAAAAATCAAATGAAAAGTTAGTAATCAATTCAGGTATTAACTAAGCAGCCAAAAGCCGCAAGGAACCAAAACTCCATCAGGGACAGAATGGAGAAAAAAACGATCAAGTTGTGTTATTAATAAGAGGCTCCAGCTTAAAAGTTTTAGTAATAAATAAAAAACAAAGAAACGCATTGCAGTAACAGAACAAGTTGCAGAACAAACATCATTTCAGATTCAATCCAGCATGAAACGATTGATTCTTGCTTCTTAACGCTCATTGATGTTCATGAATCACCACGACACACTTCGTCAAACGGCTCGTGCAGAAATCAGGCTGATATTGTGGAGTCTGAACCGGCCATAAGATTAAGACAACTTGTGTCGGCCTTTATATATTAGTATCGTTACACCTGTACCCCTATATATATATTTCAACTTGTACAAAAACAATATTAATCAGTGTAATAATTTACAAGGATTATTATCATTATTTTATTTACATACATATTAACAATTTTCACCGCACTGTTTTCACAGAAAGGTCCATGGATCCCTCACATGGAGCCTAGTGATTCTTGCATGTGAACCGACAGCAACATGGACAATCCCAAACGCAAGTTAAGATCTGGAAAGGAGGTTTTGAAGGACAAGGGCCAATCTAAGGAAAAGCCCAATGATACGGGCTCAGGAGATGCTTCATCAGCACATAAAGCGTCTGAGGATTCTGGACATGCTGTAGAGGAAAGTGAGCGTGAGGACCGGTCTGAAGAACATGGCTCTCCACAAACATCCGAGGCTTTGGTTTGTTCACTTTGCAACTTTGTTGCAAAAACTCAAACTGCACTGAAAATTCACTCGACGAGGAAACACTCTCATAAAGGAGGCGTACCGAACGACACAGGGTTGAGTTCTTCGCAAAACACACCCCGGGTACAAGAAAGTGATGCTTGTGCACCTCTGTCAGAGGAGGACACACAGACCGAGAGCGAACACACACACAAGGCTGACGGAAGAGCCAGTCCCACTCAGATCCTGCTGGAAATAGTTGAGCCCATCTCATGTGGATCAGTGAAGGACGAGGAAGACACAAACCAGACCTGTACAGATGGCCCGGATACACAAGCAGGCTGCAGTTTGGATTCGGACACTAAAGTGAAAAGCAATAAAAATGGTGGAATTGATGGACATTCAAAGCCTAATACTTGTGTAGAGGAATTCACAGATGCACACAGTGCAGAAAAGCATATTAAAAGGCAACGTAACAGCAAGTCGGATCATGAGAAGCACAAACGGAAGATGTTGGAGAACCAGGATTCATTAGAGACAGAGAAGACTGAAGGCCGGTCACAGACACAGGAATCTCGGACTGAAGGCCGGTCACACCATCAGTGCGGCCGATGCGACTTCACAGCCAACAGCTCCGTCATGTTAGCGCAGCACATTAAGACGGCCCACCCGCCGGAGCACCGCTTCCACTGCCGGCTCTGCCATTACTACACCAGCACCACTGAGGCCATGCAGAGCCACCTGTGCGAGGAAGCCCACCTGCAGCTGGCCGACCAGAACCACACCAGCGCTCTGTTCGAAGACTGTGTGGAGAAGATCCTGGTGATCCTGTCCGATCAAAGAGAGCCTGAAGATCAGGAGGAGGAACAGCTGAGGAAAGACTCTCCTCACAAACGCAAGCGCGGTAGACCGAAGACGTCCAGCGAGACCGTCTGTAGACACTGTGGACTCGTCGCGTCCAACGCCACCAACCTCAGCGTCCACATCCGCCGCAGGCACAGCCGGCTCTACAGCTTCGTCTGCAAGCTCTGCAGCTACTACTGCGTTACCAAAGGAGACATGGACCGCCACTGCGAGACCAAGAAGCACCTCAACAAGATGCAAGCCGCCGGAGGAGACGACAGCGGTGTAGTTCTGCTGGACTCCGAGCAGCCTGCTCAAGCTAAGACAACAGAGCTAGCACACACAGTAGCAGAGATCGAGATGACGATTGAGGACGATGACGTGGATGAGGCCAGTGTGCCGCGCAAGAGAAGCAAGCCTGATCTGGGTAACGTCTGTGCTCAGTGTGGCTTCCCCGCTCACTCCGCAACGTCTCTTGCTCTCCACGTGCGACGCAAGCACACCAAAGACTTCGAGTTCGTGTGTCTGGCGTGCAGCTACTACACCGTGACACGCAGAGAGATGTTCAGGCACATGGCCACTGAGAAACACAAGCAGAAGCGAGAGAGTTACCTGAAGAGACCGAAGCGAAGCTCCAAGCCAGAGACTGTCGGCGGATCGGAGGAGGACACGACTGAAGATGCAGAGCCTTCGATAGAGACGCCTGAGGATCAGGATGGAGAAAAACAATCTGCTGTGAAGAATACGGCCAAAGACAAGGAAGAATACCCAACTGATCCAACGGAAGAATCCCCAACTAATCCAATGGAAGAATCCCCAACTGATCCAATGGAAGAATCCCCAACTGATCCAACGGAAGAATCCCCAATTAATCCAACGGTAGAATCCCCAACTGATCCAACGGAAGAATCCCCAATTAATCCAACGGTAGAATCCCCAACTAATCCAATGGAAGAATCCCCAACTGATCCAATGGAAGAATCCCCAACTGATCCAACGGAAGAATCCCCAATTAATCCAACGGAAGAATCCCCAACTGACCCAACGGAAGAATCCCCAACTGACCCAACGGAAGAATCCCCAACTGACCCAACGGAAGAATCCCCAACTGACCCAACGGAAGAATCCCCAACTAATCCAATGGAGGAATCCCCAACTGATCCAACGGAAGAATCCCCAACTGACCCAACGGAAGAATCCCCAACTAATCCAATGGAGGAATCCCCAACTGATCCAACGGTAGAATCCCCAACTGATCCAACGGAAGAATCCCCAATTAATCCAACGGAAGAATCCCCAACTGACCCAACGGAAGAATCCCCAACTGACCCAACGGAAGAATCCCCAACTGACCCAACGGTAGAATCCCCAACTGACCCAACGGAAGAATCCCCAACTGACCCAACGGAAGAATCCCCAACTGACCCAACGGAAGAATCCCCAACTAATCCAACGGAAGAATCCCCAATTGATCCAACGAAATCAAACGAGACCCAGTCAAAGACGATTGAGAAAGACTCAATGCTGGAGGATATGGATGAGGAAAACATGTTTTATGAGGATGAAACTGCAGACTTAGGAGATGACAGTGAGAAACACCTTAGAGGAGCACAGTTTGACGCTTGCATTTTCCCTTTAAAAACACTAACAGAGCACAAGATCCCACATGACGGAAAACAAACGACAGGCGCTTCCGTGAGGAAGCCGAAAACTCCCGAGACGAAGCCGGCCAAACCGACTCCCCGCATCCGCTGTGAGGACTGTGGGTTTCTAGCCGATGGCTTGAGCGGCCTGAACGTCCACATCTCCATGAAGCATCCGTCCAAGGAGAAGCACTTCCACTGCCTGCTGTGTGGGAAGTCGTTCTACAGCGAGAGTAACCTGCAGCAGCACCTGAGCAGCGCGGCTCACCTGCGCAACGAGCACGGCAGCGTGGAGGACCTGCCCGACGGGGGCGCCAGCTTCAGGTGTGTGCGCTGCAGCGAGCCCTGCCACACCGAGCAGGACCTGTTCCTGCACATCAAGGAGAAGCACGAGGAGCTGCTCAGGGAGGTCAACAAGTATGTGGTGGAGGACACGGAGCAGATCAACCGGGAGCGGCAGGAGAACCAGGGCAGCGTCTGCAAGTACTGCGGGAAAGTGTGCAAGAGCAGCAACTCCATGGCCTTCCTTGCCCACATCCGCACTCACACAGGTACGTCTCCCGCCGTCTGATCAAAACATTTACTTGCAACAGATTACATTTAATTACCTACAGGGTTCGTACAAGCTGGAGAACGCCAGTCAGTCTCTCTTTACTCGCTCCGCTGAATCGCTCAAACATGTCCGCCTCAGATCTCACACTCCAAAAAAGCAATTTATAATTATTTAAATACTTATACTACTGGCTGATGAATGCTTGATTCTGATTGGTTGACGAACATTCTAAGGTGTGCAAGTAGTTTTTTTCCAGTAAGTACTTCTTGACTGCTTTACAGTTCCATATGTGCAGTGGCTCAGTGGTTTATGTAGGTTGTCTACAAACCCGAAGGTTGGTGGTTCAATCCCCGGTTCCACCTGACCAAGTGTCGAGGTGTCCATGAGCAAGACACCTAACCCCAGCTGCTGTTGTCACCGCCGTCGGTGTATGAATGAGTGAATGTGAGGCAATATGTAAAGCGCTTTGGTGGCAATTGGGTCTGTGAAAGCACTATATAAATGCAGTCCATATAACTGTTAATTATTAGTGCTGAATCATTGTATTCTGGTCATTTTTACAGCAATATAGTAAAGAGACTCGTTGAGAATAATGGAAAGCTAGTTAGCTTTCTAGTTTGAAAGAGGAAAGCGATTTCTTTGTCAGAACTGCATTTCTACAGTTTCTACAGACTACAAAAAATATGTAAAAAAACAAAGTAAAATAAAAAATGTCCGTTTGCATCTTGCATCTTGGAGCGTGAGTCTCGTGAGGCGGAGCCGTGGCATGAAGGTCCCGCCCACCCTCCTACTCCCGCAGACTCATTCGCAGACACAGCTGTCAATCATGACCCGTCTTTAGAGCATCACACAACTAACTAAAACCGAACAATAGAACATACATCAGCCTGATAAGAACTACCTCAAATGACAGAAACCACCTTTGGGAAAAAATTTATTTAAGGTGTCATTGGATTTTCTAGTTTGGCTCGCGTCCCATTCGATGACACAGGGTTTATAAACAAAGGCATGACAAAGGGTCTAAATGTTTTGGCTTCACTTTTCCGGGCATGTGCAGCACACCTGGTGCTGACCATAGACTGTATTACAATGGGCGTAGTGTCCGTGACGTCCCCCCTGAAGAGCGTTTTTTGAACCCCAAAGTGGGCGGAGCCAGCCGTCGCCATCTTGGCAGCGTCACTCCAGGATAAACGAACATGTGGAGTGAGGCGGATTAGCTGAGGTGACGTGACAGCAGACAAACGGCTAGTGGTGACATCAGCGCCAATCCACCTGTCACTCAAGTGGCCACGCCCTTAATTATGCAGAACTTTGAGGCTTAAAATAATTTAAACGGAAGAGTTATAAGAAAATAGTTATATTTACCAAAACCTTTTTGTACCAGGCTGTAAACATGTTTTGTTCTGCTGTAAAGTTGGGCATTTTAACATGCGGGTCTATGGGACTGAGTCTCTCCTGCAGCCGGCCTCTAGTGGCCAGTGGAGGAACTGCAGTGTTGGATTCAGGAGAGAGACCCATACATTAGGGTCCAGCGAGAGCATGCCATTTAATAACATCAGTATAAAACAGCATTCTGTGGCAGAATATTGGTTTAATGTGAGTTTAAACAATTATTTGTGAATATGGTGAAGAAAATTCAGTGTCTTTTATCTTTCTCTACAGGATCCAAACCGTTCATGTGCAAGATCTGTAACTTTGCCACCGCTCAGCTCGGAGACGCACGCAACCACGTCAAGAGACACCTGGGCATGAGAGAGTACAAGTGCCACATCTGTGGGTGAGTGTGTGTGTGTGTGTGTGTGTGTGTTTGGAGTACAGGTGTCACATCTGTGGGTGAGTGTGTGTGTGTGTGTGTGTGTGTGTGTGTGTGTGTGTGTGTGTGTGTGTGTGTGTGTGTTTGGAGTACAGGTGTCACATCTGTGGGTGAGTGTGTGTGTGTGTGTGTGTGTGTGTGTGTGTGTGTGTTTGGAGTACAGGTGTCACATCTGTGGGTGAGTGTGTGTGTGTGTGTGTGTGTGTGTGTTTGGAGTACAGGTGTCACATCTGTGGGTGAGTGTGTGTGTGTGTGTGTGTGTGTGTGTGGGAGTGTGACATCTGTGGGTGAGTTCAGGAAACTCATTTTCTTTACATTTATCTCAGCTGAATGAATGCTTAATGTATTTGTGTTTGTACAATACATGTTTAAAGCAGTTTTACAAAGAAGAGTAAACCTTAAAACCTACACATCAAATCTCATAAGACCATTAAACTCCAAACACGTTATTTTCCCTGGCTATCTAAATAAGATCATATACACTCACCTAAAGGATTATTAGGAACACCTGTTCAATTTCTCATTAATGCAATTATCTAATCAACCAATCACATGGCAGTTGCTTCAATGCATTTAGGGGTGTGGTCCTGGTCAAGACAATCTCCTGAACTCCAAACTGAATGTCAGAATGGGAAAGAAAGGTGATTTAAGCAATTTTGAGCGTGGCATGGTTGTTGGTGCCAGACGGGCCGGTCTGAGTATTTCACAATCTGCTCAGTTACTGGGATTTTCACGCACAACCATTTCTAGGGTTTACAAAGAATGGTGTGAAAAGGGAAAAACATCCAGTATGCGGCAGTCCTGTGGGCGGAAATGCCTTGTTGATGCCAGAGGTCAGAGGAGAATGGGCCGACTGAGTCGAGCTGATAGAAGAGCAACTTTGACTGAAATAACCACTCGTTACAACCGAGGTATGCAGCAAAGCATTTGTGAAGCCACAACACACACAACCTTGAGGCGGATGGGCTACAACAGCAGAAGACCCCACCGGGTACCACTCATCTCCACTACAAATAGGAAAAAGAGGCGACAATTTGCAAGAGCTCACCAAAATTGGACAGTTGAAGACTGGAAAAATGTTGCCTGGTCTGATGAGTCTCGGTTTCTGTTGAGACATTCAGACGGTAGAGTCAGAATTTGGCGTAAACAGAATGAGAACATGGATCCATCATGCCTTGTTACCACTGTGCAGGCTGGTGGTGGTGGTGTAATGGTGTGGGGGATGTTTTCTTGGCACACTTTAGGCCCCTTAGTGCCAATTGGGCATCGTTTAAATGCCACGGCCTACCTGAGCATTGTTTCTGACCATGTCCATCCCTTTATGGCCACCATGTACCCATCCTCTGATGGCTACTTCCAGCAGGATAATGCACCATGTCACAAAGCTCGAATCATTTCAAACTGGTTTCTTGAACATGACAATGAGTTCACTGTACTAAAATGGCCCCCACAGTCACCAGATCTCAACCCAATAGAGCATCTTTGGGATGTGGTGGAACGGGAGCTTCGTGCCCTGGATGTGCATCCCACAAATCTCCATCGACTGCAAGATGCTATCCTATCAATATGGGCCAACATTTCTAAAGAATGCTTTCAGCACCTTGTTGAATCAATGCCACGTAGAATTAAGGCAGTTCTGAAGGCGAAAGGGGGTCAAACACAGTATTAGTATGATGTTCCTAATAATCCTTTAGGTGAGTGTATATATAAGTATAACATGTGTGTGTTGATGGCTATGAATGGTATTATGTAGGACATTTCTTACTGTTGTATCAAAAGCAGCTTGTAATTGCACACAGATGCTGTATTAAACTACTTCAGATGTCAGAACAGAGCAAACGTTGCAGTCAGTGAGTGTGTGAGTCAGTGTGAGAGTGTGAGAGTGTGAGAGTGTGTGAGTCAGTGTGAGAGTGTGTGAGTCAGTGTGTGAGTGTGAGAGTGTGTGAGTCAGTGTGAGAGTGTGTGAGTCAGTGTGTGAGTGTGAGAGTGTGTGAGTTAGTGTGAGAGAGTGTGAGTCAGTGTGAGAGTGTGTGAGTCAGTGTGTGAGTGTGAGAGTGTGTGAGTTAGTGTGTGAGTGTGTGAGTCAGTGTGAGAGTGTGTGAGTCAGTGTGAGAGTGTGTGAGTCAGTGTGAGAGTGTGTGAGTCAGTGTGTGAGTGTGAGAGTGTGTGAGTTAGTGTGTGAGTGTGTGAGTCAGTGTGTGAGTGTGAGAGTGTGTGAGTTAGTGTGAGAGTGTGAGAGTTAGTGTGAGAGTGTGAGAGTTAGTGTGAGAGTGTGTGAGTTAGTGTGAGAGTGTGTGAGTGTGAGAGTGTGTGAGTCAGTGTGTGAGTTTAGTGTCTGCTGTTGTTACAGATGGGCCTTTGTGATGAAGAAGCACCTGAACACTCATCTACTGGGAAAGCATGGACTGGGTCAACCTAAAGAGAGGTTCTGAACACACTCTCTCTCTCTCACACACACACACACACACACACACACACACACACACACACACACACACACACACACACACACACACACACACACACACACACACACAGATAGACCCACAACATTCATAGGGTTGTGAGCATCCATAGATTCTTTCACAATAGGCTATTTTGATCATGTTTTCCATTCACATTACATAACTGTGACATTACTTTGCAAAGACAATTTCTAACATGCCGGTGCCGGTGCGGTGAGACGTAGCCTACATGCTCGGGCAGATTCGTGCCGGTCCAGTGATTCGTGCCGGATTCAAAATGCCGGTGCGGTGAGACGTACGGCTCGGGCAGATTCGGCTTGAAGTCGGTCATCCTCGGACGCGCCGCCGCGCGCGCTGTTACAAAAAAAGCCGTGCACACAGCCAAGCCAAATGGGGTCTTGCCGGTCTTGCGCACCGAACGCGTCATTTTTGCCGCGCTCACCTTCGCGCTCGTGCGGACGCGTCGAGTATAAACAAGGCTTTACTCCGTGTCAGCGCGCGCTCTGATCGGTAAAGTACAGACAGACCTCTCCCGAATCATCTCCAGCAGTAGCAGCCTCCGTTTCCCTCTTAAGCTGATATTAGTATTTAAACATTCTCTATGATAAAAAATGTTTGTAAAAAATATTTTAATAGCACGGTTTTGGCGGTTATAGAGTTCTAATGACGGTGTTCAACTATAACCGTCGGTCTCACGGTTATATAATAACAGTCACACCCCTATGAGGAATATTGTGACGTGTTCGTTCCCGGAAGAAACTCGAGACTACAGTGGAGGCGTTTCAGGAGTTCAGAAACACTGACACTGATATAGAGGACAACTGGAGCTTTCTCATGATCACACACACTGAACACAGATGGGAACATCAGAAGAGCTGCTCTTTAAGTGTGTGAGTTAGAGCTGTGTCAGATGTAGAGGCTCATCGGTCATGTGTTCTGTTCTCTAGAAAGTTTGAGTGTGATCTGTGTGAGCGCAACTTCAGTGAGAAATGGGCTCTGAATAACCATATGAAGCTGCACACCGGAGACAAACCCTTCAAGTGCGGCTGGCCCTCGTGCCACTACGCCTTCCTCACCCTCTCTGCCATGAAGGACCATCACCGGACACACACAGGTACACACACACACACACACTCACACACTCGTGCCACTACGCCTTCCTCACCCTCTCTGCCATGAAGGACCATCACCGGACACACACAGGTACTCACACACACACACACACACACACACACACACACACTCGTGCCACTACGCCTTCCTCACCCTCTCTGCCATGAAGGACCATCACCGGACACACACAGGTACTCACGCACACACACACACACACACACACACACACACACACACACACACACACTCACACTCACACACTCGTGCCACTACGCCTTCCTCACCCTCTCTGCCATGAAGGACCATCACCGGACACACACAGGTACTCACGCACACACACACACACACACACACACACACACACACACACACACACACACACTCACACACTCGTGCCACTACGCCTTCCTCACCCTCTCTGCCATGAAGGACCATCACCGGACACACACAGGTACTCACGCACACACACACACACTTCTTCTTCTCTTCTCTCTTATGCTGTCCATCGATTTTGAAGATGACGTCACTTCTAGGATGCATTATTGGAGTGTTGGTGCAACCGCTGCTGACGGCGGTGCCATTGAAGGTGACTGTGAAGCCCAATCCGAGAGCCACATGTCCTACTGCAGTAAGGACAAGTGAATACTGAGTCTGGGTGTGAATATAGTTGTGGCTGTGCGCGTTGGAGTCTGCGCTGATGTAGCTCGGTTCTATGTTGAGCGCGCTTTAATTCGATCTGTTGGGCCCCCAGATCACATGCAGAACTCCATGCCTGACGGTTGGCAGCTTTTGTTTCCAGAACTCCAGGGCTGATTCCACAGCTTTTCAGGGTCTCCTTGAGATGATCCTTGTATCGACGCTTCTGACCCCCAGGTCTCCTGTTGGCTGCATGTATCTGTCCATAGAGGACTTGCCGGGGAAGGCGGTGGGAGGGCATGCGGATAACGTGACCAATCCATCGCAGTTGCCGCTTAGCAAGGATTGCCTCCATGCAGCTGGAGTTGGTGCGCTGGCGGATGTCCGTGTGGGAGATTTTGTCTTTCCATGTGACCCCTAGTATACGTTGCAAACATCTGATATGAAAACCCTCAAGACACCGAATATGCCTGCGGTAGGAGTCCATGCTTCAGCACCAAACAGCAGGGTGGAAACGCAGACTGCCTGGTAAACGGCCGCTTTGGTGAAAGTACGGAGATCTTTATTACCAAAGACTCTAGCTCGAAGTCTGCCAAAGGCAGAGGAGGCGAGATTAATGCGTGCCTGGATCTCGCTGTCTATGAGGCAGGTGGGTGTTAGAATGCTTCCAAGGTAGCTGAAGTGCTGAACAACCTTTACTGGTGAACCATGAATATAGAATCCAGGGGGTGTGGGGGTAGGGACCATGGTCTGTACAATGATTTCTGTCTTTTGAATGTTAACTTGTAGGCCACAAGCTTGATAGACTGCGCATACAACATCCAGTGTGTGCTGCATTGCGGTAGGGCTGTGGGCTAGGAGGGCACAGTCATCGGCATATTGCAGTTCATGAATTGAGAGAGTAGTGCACTTGGTGATGGCTTGCAGGCGGCGAAGGTCAAAGAGGTTCCTGTCCAGACGAAACTGCAGGCAAACACCCTCATCGGGGCTGAGGGAACTGCGGGAGAGGAGGGTGACTGCTGCCAGGAAGAGGTTGAAGATCACTGGAGCCAGTACACACCCCTGTTTCACTCCTACCTGCACAGGAAAGGAGGGAGATTGAGATGTACCCATAGTCACACAAGCCTGCATGCCAAAATGAAACTGTTGTAGAATGTACAGAAATCTTGGTGGCACCCCAAACTTCTCCAGAATGACCCAAAGGACTTGACGGTCAATGGTGTCAAAAGCCTTTGCCAGGTCGATGAAGGCAATGAACAGGTCTTTGTTCTGTTCTCTGGCCTTCTCTTGCATTTGGCGCAGGACAAAGATCATGTCGGAGGTGGAGCGATCCTTCCTGAAGCCGCACTGTGACTCAGGAAGGATCCTTTCTGTGATGCTCTTGGTAAGACGGGACAGCATGACCCTCGTTAATACTTTCCCTGCCACAGAGAGCAGGGATATGCCACGACTGTTACCACAGATGGACTTGTCACCTTTTTTCTTGTGAATGGTAACAATTTGTGAGTCTTTCCAGCCTTGAGGAACAGTTTTTTGTGCCCATACTATCTGGATAAGTTGGTGGAGGGTTTTGGTGAGCAGGTACCCGCCTTTCTTTAGAGCTTCTGCAGGGATTCCATCAGGACCAGCAGACTTATTGTCCTTGAGGCTTCGTACTGCTGTGAGGACTTCTGAGAACTCGGGTGGGTCGTCAAGCTCATGTACAAGTGGAAGCATTGGGAGGCGCTGCAGGACAGTGGGGTCAGTCGGATTATTTTGATTGAGAAGGGTGTTAAAATGCTCAGCCCAACGCACAAGAATTTCTTGTTTGTCCCTGTGCAGAATTGTACCATCTGCAGATCTGATAGGGGTGATTCTACGTTTTTGGGGTCCATATAGTGATTTTATTGCATCGTAGAAGGCTTGAGAGTTGTTGGTGTCCGCATAGCCTTGGATTTCATGGGCTTTCCTAAGCCACCAATCATTCTCCATTATGCGAAGCCGGCGTTGCACCTCAGCACGGATATTACTCCAGTGTGAGCGCAAAGAGGGAGATTGTGGATTGGAGAGGTGAGCGGTGAAGGCTTTACGCTTCTCCTCCAGAAGGACCAATATTTCGGGGCAGCTATCGTCAAACCAGTCCTGGTGACGCTTAAAAGTGAAACCAATTGTGTCAGTAGCGGCTTGTTGTATAGCTGAGCTAAAATTAGCCCATACGCTTTCCGCTGTATTGTGTAGGGGATGAGTGAAAACAGAGGAAAGGTTATTAGCCAAGCAGCGACGGTACGTAGCAGTGACGTCAGGGGATTTTAGGGCTCGGAAGTTGAGCCGCCTTGAGGGTTGATGCCTAGTGTGTTGGGGTCGGACTTTTAGGTGTATCTTGGATCTGATCAGCCGATGATCTGTCCAGCACTCCGCACCACGCATTGCTCGGGTAATGGAGATTTCATGTAGATCTTGTTGCCGGGTAATAATGTAGTCGAGTAGGTGCCAGTGTTTGGATCTGGGGTGCATCCATGATGCTTTATATTTGTTTTTCATTTGGAAAATTGTGTTGGTTATGACCAGTTTGTGCTCAGAGCAGAGGGAAAGGAGTCGCAGACCATTCCGGTTTATGTTGCCTAATCCATGTTTCCCAATTACCCCAGACCAGAGCATGTTGTTGGAGCCTACTCTGGCATTGAAGTCTCCCATAAGCACAAGTTTATCAGTGTGAGGAACTTTGAGGAGAGCTGCGTCGAGAGACTCGTAGAAAACGTCTTTGATGCTTTCTTCAGCATCTAGAGTTGGCGCATAAGCACTTAGCAATGTTACATAGCGACCCTTTGCAAGAGGAATGCGCCAAGTCATCAGCCGCTCGCTGATTCCCACAGGAGACTCTGGAATGTTCTGGAGCAGTCTACTCTTGATAGCAAAACCTACTCCATGTAGACGGCGGGTATCTTCTGGAAGACCCTTCCAGAAGAAGGTGTATCCTTGCCCGACTTCTATTAGGGAGTCCTCTCCTGCGAGCCGGGTCTCACTCAAAGCTGCAATGTCAATATTGTACTTGTTAAGCTCGCTCGCAACCAGGGCAGTGCGTCTGCGGGGTCTGTCAGTTCCATTCCTCACATCAAGAAGTGTGCGTACGTTCCATGTAGCCAGGTTTAGTAGTTTAGAATTATATTTATATTTTCGACCGCGTAATGGGATGCCTTGGCGACTGCGGTGGGCCGCCCAGGAGTGTAGGGAACAGGCAATGTTTGGGTCACCTTTTCTAGACCCTCCCCCCGGCAGGGGGTGAGCAGTGCGGACCCTAAAGAGGGCTGCTCAGTCGCACAAAAAGCTGCCGAAGGTGGACGCTGTTCCAACCCGTCCACACAGCGACCATCACGTTTGTGCCGCCTCCGTGCAGGGCTCAGGCTAGAGGCTGCCAGTCTGATCCAAGACCTGCCCCCGTCGCATTTGCCCTGTCGCCGAAGGACTTGTACGGTGAAGTGACAGCATGCGCAAAGAATGGATTTAATGTGAAGAGAGGGGTGCGCAGACCCTATCTCCACAGCTTCACTCCAAAATCCATTTTCCAGTGGCAGGAGATGAACTCTAGACAACCGGATGGATGGTGGAATTGCAGGGGGCTGCCAGGTCTCTGTCCTTGGTTGAGCCTGCCTATCGCGTGTCCCCAACGCGGCCTTGTCTTGAGGAGATGAAATGCTCACGGAAGACAACCCACAGGGCAGTGGGGGCACCAGTCTTAGATAATGGCGGACTGAACTCGCCATGTCGAGGAGTATCATTGGCATAAATGGAGTTTTAACAGTGGATCTAGTGATGCCACTCGACTAGTCCCTCCATACCTGATAGACCTCCGCTGTTGGTCCACGGCTACTTATTCGACTGGGGACCACCGCACGGAGCCCCCAGCTTATTTCGTAGCTTACCTTCATATCTGAAGGGTTGTCCATTATCCGCCACCTATGGACGTGGTTGGTAGCAGTCAGCTCTGCCCCACACACACACACACACACACACACACACACTCACACTCACACACTCGTGCCACTACGCCTTCCTCACCCTCTCTGCCATGAAGGACCATCACCGGACACACACAGGTACTCACACACACACACACACACACACACACACACACACACACACCCATGCCACTACGCCTTCCTCACCCTCTCTGCCATGAAGGACCATCACCGGACACACACAGGTACACACACACACACACACACACACACACACACACTCGTGCCACTACGCCTTCCTCACCCTCTCTGCCATGAAGGACCATCACCGGACACACACAGGTACACACACACACACACACACACACACTCGTGCCACTACGCCTTCCTCACCCTCTCTGCCATGAAGGACCATCACCGGACACACACAGGTACTCACACACACACACACACACACACACACTCGTGCCACTACGCCTTCCTCACCCTCTCTGCCATGAAGGACCATCACCGGACACACACAGGTACACACACACACACACACACACACACTCGTGCCACTACGCCTTCCTCACCCTCTCTGCCATGAAGGACCATCACCGGACACACACAGGTACACACACACACACACACACACACACTCGTGCCACTACGCCTTCCTCACCCTCTCTGCCATGAAGGACCATCACCGGACACACACAGGTACTCACACACACACACACACACACACACACACACACACTCGTGCCACTACGCCTTCCTCACCCTCTCTGCCATGAAGGACCATCACCGGACACACACAGGTACTCACACACACACACACACACACACTCACACACTCGTGCCACTACGCCTTCCTCACCCTCTCTGCCATGAAGGACCATCACCGGACACACACAGGTACTCACACACACACACACACACACACAAACACACACACACACACACACACTCGTGCCACTACGCCTTCCTCACCCTCTCTGCCATGAAGGACCATCACCGGACACACACAGGTACACACACACACACACACACACACACACACACACTCGTGCCACTACGCCTTCCTCACCCTCTCTGCCATGAAGGACCATCACCGGACACACACAGGTACACACACACACACACACACTCACACTCACACACTCGTGCCACTACGCCTTCCTCACCCTCTCTGCCATGAAGGACCATCACCGGACACACACAGGTACACACACACACACACACACACTCACACTCACACACTCGTGCTACTACGCCTTCCTCACCCTCTCTGCCATGAAGGACCATCACCGGACACACACAGGTACACACACAGGTACACACACACACACACACTCGTGCCACTACGCCTTCCTCACCCTCTCTGCCATGAAGGACCATCACCGGACACACACAGGTACACACACAGGTACACACACACACACACACTCGTGCCACTACGCCTTCCTCACCCTCTCTGCCATGAAGGACCATCACCGGACACACACAGGTACACACACACACACACACACACACACACTCACACTCACACACTCGTGCCACTACGCCTTCCTCACCCTCTCTGCCATGAAGGACCATCACCGGACACACACAGGTACACACACACACACACACACTCACACTCACACACTCGTGCCACTACGCCTTCCTCACCCTCTCTGCCATGAAGGACCATCACCGGACACACACAGGTACACACACACACACACACACTCACACTCACACACTCGTGCCACTACGCCTTCCTCACCCTCTCTGCCATGAAGGACCATCACCGGACACACACAGGTACTCACACACACACACACACACACACACTCGTGCCACTACGCTTTCCTCACCCTCTCTGCCATGAAGGACCATCACCGGACACACACAGGTACTCACACACACACACACACACACACACTCGTGCCACTACGCCTTCCTCACCCTCTCTGCCATGAAGGACCATCACCGGACACACACAGGTACTCACACACACACACACACACACACACTCGTGCCACTACGCCTTCCTCACCCTCTCTGCCATGAAGGACCATCACCGGACACACACAGGTACTCACACACACACACACACACACACACTCGTGCCACTACGCCTTCCTCACCCTCTCTGCCATGAAGGACCATCACCGGACACACACAGGTACTCACACACACACACACACACACACACACACACACACTCGTGCCACTACGCCTTCCTCACCCTCTCTGCCATGAAGGACCATCACCGGACACACACAGGTACTCACACACACACACACACACACACACACACACACACACACACTCGTGCCACTACGCCTTCCTCACCCTCTCTGCCATGAAGGACCATCACCGGACACACACAGGTACACACACACACACACACTCACACACTCGTGCCACTACGCCTTCCTCACCCTCTCTGCCATGAAGGACCATCACCGGACACACACAGGTACTCACACACACACACACACACACACACACACACTCGTGCCACTACGCCTTCCTCACCCTCTCTGCCATGAAGGACCATCACCGGACACACACAGGTACACATTTACAAACACACGCCTGGCTTCATACATGACCTCATTATCTCAGTGTCTTTACCTGTGAGTGTGTGTGTGTGAGTGTGTGAGAGTGTGTGTGTGTGTGTGTGTGTGTGTACGGTCTGAGTACGGTCTTGCATATTTTAGAGAACTGTAATGTGTGTAAGTGATGAAACTGCTGGTCTCTGATCCTCTGTGTTTCAGGAGAGAAGTCTTTCCTCTGTGATCTCTGTGGGTTTGCTGGAGGAACTCGTCACGCTCTGACCAAACACCGGCGCCAGCACACAGGTACACATCTCACACACACACACACACCAGCACACAGGGACACATTACTCTCTCCAGCACACAGGTACACACTGTGTTAACACACAGGTCCAGACTAAAATGTACACTCTGCACCTTTAAATGTTGGCTGGAGAAAGTCTTGTCTGAGTATTTATCATAGTTAGAGGTAAGGAGGTGTTGTGGACAGAGAACAGGAGACTCATCTGTGCTGTGTGTGCTGCAGGTGAGCGGCCCTTCAAGTGTCAGCTGTGCAGCTTCGCCTCCACCACACAGTCTCACCTGACGCGGCACAAGCGTGTGCACACGGGCGAGAAGCCCTACCGCTGCCCCTGGTGCGACTACAGGTACACCTGTCTCACTCTCTCAGCATGCACACCTGTCTCACTCTCTCAGCATGCACACCTGTCTCACTCTCAGCATGCACACCTGTGTCACTCTCTCAGCATGCACACCTGTCTCACTCTCTCAGCATGCACACCTGTCTCACTCTCTCAGCATGCACACCTGTGTCACTCTCAGCATGCACACCTGTCTCACTCTCTCAGCATGCACACCTGTCTCACTCTCTCAGCATGCACACCTGTCTCACTCTCTCAGCATGCACACCTGTCTCACTCTCTCAGCATGCACACCTGTCTCACTCTCTCAGCATGCACACCTGTCTCACTCTCTCAGCATGCACACCTGTCTCACTCTCTCAGCATGCACACCTGTCTCACTCTCTCAGCATGCACACCTGTGTCACTCTCTCAGCATGCACACCTGTCTCACTCTCTCAGCATGCACACCTGTCTCACTCTCTCAGCATGCACACCTGTCTCACTCTCTCAGCATGCACACCTGTGTCACTCTCTCAGCATGCACACCTGTCTCACTCTCTCAGCATGTACACCTGTCTCTCACTCTCAGCATGCACACCTGTCTCTCACTGTCAGCATGCACACCTGTGTCACTCTCTCAGCATGCACACCTGTCTCACTCTCTCAGCATGCACACCTGTCTCACTCTCAGCATGCACACCTGTCTCACACTCAGCATCCACACCTGTCTCTCACTCTCTCAGCATGCACACCTGTCTCACTCTCTCAGCATGCTCACCTGTCTCACTCTCTCAGCATGCACACCTGTCTCACTCTCTCAGCACCCACACCTGTCTCACTCTCAGCATGCACACCTGTCTCACTCTCAGCATTAACACCTATCTCACACTCATCATGTTTCACTGTTTCTACTGGAGCTGTCCCTTTAAAAAGCACCACTAATGCAAATAGCAGTCTTGATGTTTTGCTCCATATGAAAGGAAACACGACATCTGTTTAGCGTTTAGTGAATGTAAATAAACGTGTTGTTGTTTGTATTGTCAGATCGAACTGCGCAGAGAACATCCGTAAGCACATCCTGCACACAGGCAAGCATGAGGGAGTGAAGATGTACAACTGTCCCAAGTGCAGCTACGCCACCAACGGCCCCATGGACTTCAGGAACCACCTGAAGGAGACGCACCCGGACCTGGAGAACCCAGACCTGGCTTACCTGCACGCAGGTGCTCGTCCGCCTCATTCTCTACTCAAACTTCATCAGTGGCTGTTCATAACCGGCACTTATCTAAACGTGCAGCAGGGCTCAACCAAACTGACATCTGTACCTCTTATTTCAAATGTTATTATAAATGAGTTCAAGATTTTTGTAGTCATATTGCGTAGTTGTGCTTGGAGTCGATTGTTTTATTTGTAAAAATAATGCAATGAAACATGACAAATTGTGCCACATAATTTCAGTCCACGCTGTCAATCAAAGAAATGAACACATGCAAAAACAAGAGAGAACCAACAGTATCTGAATAATTGATTATGTTGTAGTCATTGCTTTTCCCTTTTAGTCGGTCACGTTCAACGTGTGTCTGACGTGCCGAATGATTGGGATCACGCTTAGGGAGCCTATCATCTTCAAGTGTTAACAGAACGGGCCAACCCCCAACTGCATTGGCACATCAACTGCTTCGAGTTGCTAGCAGTACACCTTGCCCTGAGCCGCCTCAAGAAGCCACTGTTCAGCAACGTGCTGGACCTTACGGACAACACTGCGACCGTTGCGTACATCAACCATCAAGGTGGTCTACGCTCCCTCGCATGTCGCAACTCGCCCGCCATCTCCTCCTATGTAGTCATCTGAGGTCGTTTCGTGCCACTTATGTCCCCTGCCTGCTCAATCGTGCTGCCGACGAGCTCTCACGACAGCCTGTGGCCCAGGGAGAGTAGAGACTCCATCCCCAGGCGGTCCAGCTGATCTGGGACCACTTCGGGGCCGCACAGATAGATCTGTTTGCCTCTCCAGACTCGTCCCATTGCCAGTTGTTCCATTCCCTGACCAAGGGGACCCTCGGCACGGATGCACTGGCACACAGCTGGCCCCGGGGCCTACGCAAGTATGCGTTTCCCCCAGTGAGCCTTATCGCACAGACACTGTGCAAAGTTAGGGAGGAAGAGGAGCAGATCTTGCTAGTTGCCCCTTATTGGCCCAACCTGGGGACCTGGTTCCCCGAACTGATGCTCCTCTCGGCAGCCCCTCCCTAGCCCATTTCTCTCAGAGAGGACCTCCTCTCTCAGAGATGGGGTACCGTAAGGCACCCACGTCCAGACCTCTGGAAACTCCATGTCTGGCGGAGGTTCTAGGTGATCTACCACAAGCTGCCGTAGACACCATCACTTCTGCGAGAGCACCCTCTACAAGGCATGCTAACACTCTGAAGTGGAACCTGTTTGTTGAATGGTGTTCTTCTCACCAAGAAGAGACCCGAAGATCAATCAGTACTGTGCTTTCCTTTCTGCACGATGGGTTGGAGCGAAGGCTGTCTCCCTCCACCCTCAAAGTGTATGTTGCCTCCATTGCCGCACATCACAATGCAGTTGATGGAAAATCCATGGGGAAGCATGACCTAATCATCAGGTTCCTGAGGGGTGCGAGGAGACTGAATCCACCTCGCCCCCTCTCAATACCCTCTTGGGACTTATCTCTGGTGCTGACGGCACTGCAGAGACCTCCCCTTGAGCCATTGCGGGCAGCCGAGTCAAAAATCCTGTGTATGAAAACAGTTATCCTGCTTGCTTTGGCCTCCATCAAGAGTGAAGGGGACCTGCACGCATTTTCGGTCAACGAATTGTGCTTGGAATTCGAGCCGGCCGACTCTCACATCATCCTGAGATCCCGGCCTGGATATCTGCCCCAGATGGTGAACCTGCAAGTGCTGCCCCCGGAGGAGACAGACCCAGCCCTGGCTTTTCTCTGTCCTGTTCTTGCACTGTGCCTATACGTGGACCTCAGACCGGCTCTTCGTCTGTTACGGAGGCCAGCAGAAGGAAAGGCTATCTCCAAGCAAAAGTTGGCCCACTGGATAGTGGATGCCATCGTCTTGGCGTGCCAATCCCAAGACGCACCATGCCCCCTCAGGTTGTGAGCCCACTCCTCTCTGAGTGTAGCTTCTTCCTGGGCACTGGCACAGGGTGCCTCGCTGACAGATGTCTGTAGAGCTGCGGGCTAGGCGACACCAAACACGTTCGCTAGATTCTATAGCCCTCTTGTCAAGCCGGTAGCTTCCCGTGTGCTCTCTTCTCTTAGAAGCCAGTCAACACCGTAGGCCCTGCTCGAAGTGTCGACTTGCTACACCATTTCCCTCCTATGGTCTGGATACATGCACCATTTCTGCTCCCCGTTAGCTCCCCGTTGAGTTCCCCGTTAGCCGAACCCTGTTAAGTTCCTCCACACCTCTCGGCTGTCGGACGTAGCTGAGCGTCCGAAGCCAGGCCTAGCACTCGTATGCATCAGAGGAACCTGTACTAGGCTGGTTCCCATATGATGTGATCCCTACGGCGATCCCAAATGTGTATTCTTCCACTGTGCGGCTCCCTGAGGTGAGCCTTGTCTTTCCCTTGGCAGAGCCTGCTCTGCCGTCTCTGACCGGTCTGTCTCCCCCCTGCTTAGGCCGGACCCACCTCAGTAACATTCCATATGTTGTGCAGCCCAGAAACGCCCAGTCCATATATGTAACCTCCACATGATATCTTCCTGCTGGGCAGGATGGGGCTTCGGCAGCGTCTCCCTTTCCACCGAAAGGGCATGCTTTCCCAGTGTTATCCAAGTCTGTCTGAGTGGGTCATGCGGAACAGCAGTGGACTTCCCTGGCCTGAGCCCTGTCCCATCTGCACCTCAATAATGTGGGGGGATCAGCAGGCTTTCGCTAGGCACTAGAAGGTGTCAACACTAGGTGGCGGGTTATTTGGGATCCCAATCATTCGGCACGTCCGCCGTACGTCGAACGTAACCGCCTGAAAGGGAACGTATCGGTTACGTGTGTAACTCTCGTTCCCTGAAGGAGAGAACGGAACCGTAGTCCCGTCGCCACCATTGCTGGACCACCGCTGACCCCAGGCTCTGCTCGGCTCCTCAGCTAAAAATCAAATGGTGGGTGCATCCCCTTCCGTATTTATACCCCCGCTGCGGAGTGGAGCACGAGATGCGAATCTCACACGCCAATGTGCATTGGCTGGTTCTGTTAACACTCGTAAGATTTTAGGCTCCCTAAGCGTGATCCCAATCATTCGGCACGTCCAATGCACGTCTCCATTCCCTCCTTCAGGGAACGAGGGTTACATATGTAACCAAGACGGTTTTCACTATTAAAACTCGCAATTACTTTTTTATATTTTTTATTCTGTAGCAGAAATAAGCTTCTATAACCTACAAAATACACTGAGGAAAAAAGAAAATTACACATTTAGTCCAAAAAGATACAAAAAATAAAACATCTTTATAACGTATATTTTGCGACTGAACTTACCAAACATTCAAAGCAATGCCGTGTGCAGGATAAACGCGCTTGTTCATATGATGCCCGCTGAGAACTGTTGTGTAAAGGAGTCAAACACTATTGAAGATCTGCTTTCTGTCCTGTTTAGGCTCACATCTTGTGACATCACGTCCTGTTTTGGGTTTGTTTTGATGTCTTAGGCCCACGTTGGGTTTATATTTCATGAAACATGAAACGGTCCACTTATTGTGTGTGTTTCTGCTCTCTCCTGTGTCTGTGTCAGGAATCGTGTCGAAGTCGTTCGAGTGCCGTCTGAAGGGTCAGGGTGCGTCGTTCGTGCAGGCGGAGGCGGCGTTCGCCCCGGATGAGCCTGAGCTGGGGTCCGAGGCGCTTCAGCAGGTCATCATCATCCAGGGCTACGGCGGGGGAGAGGTGGCCATCGATCAGGCCCTGGAGGAGTCGGCCGCCGCCACGCTACAGACCCTGGCCATGTCCAGCCAGCTGGCGGAGGTGCTGCACCTCACTGAGGACGGGCAGCTGATCGCCTCCCGGGACCAGACCCGATACGTGCTGGTGGAGTCGTCCGGAGAGGCTCGAGGGCAGGAGGAGGCGGAGCGCGGGGTGTGTGAGTCCTCCTCGGCTCTGGACGCGCTGCTCTGCGCTGTGACGGAGATGGGCCAGCAGGGCGGTGCTACAGAGATCACCTCCGATCAGAAGAGCGACGCTCAGACGCCTCTTGCTCAGGTGTACGAGGAGACGCCGGATCAGGTGATGGGCTCGGCCAATCAGCACACGTCTGAGCAGATGCAGGAGGTGCTGCAGTTCGCAGCCAGTCAGCTGATGATGAAGGAGGGGCTTACGCAGGTGATTGTCAACGACGAGGGCACGCACTACATCGTCAC
This sequence comes from Rhinichthys klamathensis goyatoka, assembly GCF_029890125.1. Classification (NCBI taxonomy): domain Eukaryota; kingdom Metazoa; phylum Chordata; class Actinopteri; order Cypriniformes; family Leuciscidae; genus Rhinichthys; species Rhinichthys klamathensis. The sequence continues at coordinate 965,133 of NW_026606967.1, forward strand.
TCAGCTGGACGACTCCACGCTGCACGTCGAGGAGCCGTCCGGAGAGGAGACCGTCGTTTACTCCGAAGTGAGTCAGGAGTGAAGTTTCTCTCCATTTGAAGACAGTCACTCAGCTGGACGACTCCACGCTGACCGTCGAGGAGACCGTCGTTTACTCCAATGTGAGTCAGGAGTGAAGTTTCTCTCCAGCTGAAGACAGTCACTCAGGGTCTTTTCCCATCACAACGCTTTGTGGGATTTTTCTTTTTTGATTCTATATGCAACAGGCACATAGCTGTGAAATCTTATTTTATGTGTGCAAATGCAACATATCCTTATACTAAGGCTAATTCAGTTCAATGTGTGTAGATGTTTAGATTACTAATGAAAGCCTTGTTAAAGGGATAGTTCGGCCAAAAATGATATTTAACACATGCATTACTCACCCTCAAGCCGTTCGAGATGCATATGTCAATCTTGTTTCAGACGAACACATTTTCAGTTATTTTAGAAAATGTCTTAGACCCTTCAGTGGATATAATGTGAAGCAATGGGGTCCACCTCCTTCAAGTCCCAAAATGTGCATACATCCTTCACAAAAGTAATCCATCCGGCTCCAGGGGGATAAACGAAGGCCTTCTGAGGGTAATCCGTGCGGTTTTGTCGTAAAAATATACATATTTAAAACTTTATAAATGAAAATATCTGACTTCCGGCAACGATCGACGCGCGTTCACGGGTGATGGAAGTCGGCGTACGAGGTAGGACGTAGCGTAGGAACCGTCGTGACGTAGAACGAAGGCGCCAGAGTGCAGAGCAAAACAAAACTCCACTCAGTTCACCCGTGAACGCACGTCGATCGTTGCCGGAAGTCAGAGGTTTTCATTTATAAAGTTTTAAATATGTATATTTTTACGACAAAACCGCACGGATTACCCTCAGAAGGCCTTCGTTTATACCCCTGGAGCCGGATGGATTACTTTTGTGAAGGATGTATGCACATTTTGGGACTTGAAGGAGGTGGACCCCATTGCTTCACATTATATCCACTGAAGGGTCTAAGACATTTTCTAAAATAACTAAAAATGTGTTCGTCTGAAACAAGATTGACATATGCATCTCGAACGGCTTGAGGGTGAGTAATGGATGTGTTAAATATCATTTTTGGCCGAACTATCCCTTTAACCACCTTCTGTTTTCCTTTACGTATGTTTGATTGTAGTGGTGAAACACCCACTCTGATTCAGGACTGTCATCTCAAGAAACTCCAGACAGCATCAGTAAAGGCCAGGAAATAAAACTGTGGAAAATTAATATTTATAACCTTGATATTTTCTTTGGTACAGGAAGTGTTTGAGTGAAACTCTAAATATACTTCCGTTTACAGGTTTCCTTTTGAGAGATTGATTGCTTGCTTGTGAAGTCCTCTAAATAAAGAACTGAGCAGTTTGTTGGCACATTTGTCTGTTTCAGGTACATGAGCACTGTTAATAAAACATCTCACTTTTTTCAGCACATGTGTGCTTAATGTGACAAAGCTGCAACTCTTATCCCTTTAACTGTCTTCTCAACCAAACGGTTGAGCACATTTTGAGTCACTATATTTTAGGAATACCTAACTTAACTCAAACTGATTGAGCCATCTCTACCATCTGGTTGTGATGGTGGAAAAATCCACTAGATGTCACAGTGTCAATCACAGCACTTGTCACAACACTTCTTCTAACATGGATGTCAGAAACAAATAAATCACCCCAGCCATGTGAACTGTTTTTGGTGAAATTTTGCAAGCTAAGCATATTTTTTTTTACATATTACACTGTAAGAGCCCTAACTTTACAAAATGATGTTACTTGGTGCCATGAAAAACTTAAGTATCTTTTTAATAATTTTTCAAAAACATGCTCAACCAAAGGAATATGAGTCATATTAGTTTGCTAAATTTGTTTAGGCAAGGCAAGGCAAGTTTATTTATGTAGCACATTTCATACACAATGGCAATTCAAAGTGCTTTACATAGAAGAAATTAAAATAATCAAAACAAATAAGAATAATTAAAACAGTTTAGAATAAAAAATCAAATAAAGTAGTACTGGTCCACCCCTATCTGAGATGGAAGAGATTGAGCCGGTTTACGGTGCCACTGGACCTCTAGCCCAGGGACGTACTCTGCTGGGGTGGTGCTACACCAGTAATGCCCAGCGGGGCCCCCACAGAGCACGCTTCGTGTGCGCTGTCTGCTGCCGTTACCCTTAACGACGCTCTCAGTCTCAGCGACTTCTTATACAGCAGTATAACTTACTCCTTCACTCGCCTCATCGGAGTGAAGACTCTCCCGCTCTCCTTCAAAATCTCTTCCAGAGATTATAAAAATAAGTAAATAAATAAATTAGAAATTAGAAAACAAACAAAGACAAAACCAGTACAGTAAAAACAGTCGGACGGACAGTGGCACAGTGCTCATTCAGTAAATGCATAGCTAAACAGATGTGTTTTGAGTCTGGATTTGAAAGTGACTACTGTAGGAGCACATCTGATCTCCTCTGGAAGCTGGTTCCAGCTGTGGCTGGCATAATAGCTAAAAGCAGACTCTCCTTGCTTAGAGTGAACCCTTGGTATTTCTAGCTGATGTGATCCTAATGATCTGAGTGATCTGTTAGGTTTATATTCAGTGAGCATATCTGCAATATATTGAGGTCCTAGCCCATTGAATGATTTATATACCAGTAATAATACTTTAAAATCAATCCTAAATGTAACTGGGAGCCAGTGTAAAGACCTGAGGACTGGTGTGATATGTTCATATTTTCTGGTTCTGCTCAGGATCCTGGCAGCAGCGTTCTGTATGAGCTGCAACTGTCTTATGGTGTTTTTGGGAAGGCCAGTGAGGAGTCCATTACAATAATCCACCCTGCTGGTGATGAAAGCATGCACAAGTTTCTCTAAGTCTTGATTGGAAACAAAGCATCTAATTCTTGCAATATTTTTCAGATGATAGTATGCTGATCTAGTTATTGCTTTGACATGACTACTGAAACTAAGGTCTGACTCTAGAGACACACCAAGATTCCTGACTTGATTTTTAGTTGTTAGACCCCTAGCGTCAAGGTATGCATTCACCTTGAGAACTTCATCTTTGTTTCCAAACGCAATAACTTCAGTTTTGCCTTTGTTTAACTGAAGAAAGTTTTGGCACATCCAACTGTTGACTTCATCAATGCATTGGCACAGGGAGTCAATGGGGCTGTAGTCGTTAGGCGATAGGGCTAAGTAGAGCTGTGTGTGTGTGTGTGTGTAAGTAGAGCTGTGTGTCGTCTGCATAGCTGTGGTAAGCAATTTTGTTCTTTCTCATTATTTGGCTCATTGGGAGCATATACAGGTTGAACAGGAGTGGCGCAAGAATTGAGCCTTGAGGGACTCCGCAAGTCATGGATGTCCACTCAGACTTATGGTCTCCTATACTCACATAATAACCTCTGCCTCCTAAGTATGACCTGAACCATTTTAGGACTATCCCAGAAACCCCCACCCAGTTGTCCAGCCTGTCAAGAAGTATGTCGTGATCAACAGTGTCAAATGCAGCACTGAGGTCGAGTAGTACCAGCACTGATAATTTGCCTGTATCAGTATTTAAGCGAATATCGTTTATTATCTTTATGAGAGCTGTCTCTGTGCTGTGAAGCGATCGGAAACCAGATTGAAAATTGTCAAAGTATCCATTTGAGCTTAAGAATTTGTTCAGCTGATTGAAGACAACTTTTTCAATGATCTTGCCTATGAAAGGAAGATTTGAGATCGGTCTATAGTTGCTCAAGATGGTCTTATCCAGATTGCTCTTTTTCAGGAGGGGCTTGACAACTGCAGTTTTCAGGGAGTTTGGAAAACTCCCAGAGAGAAGTGAGGCATTTACCACTTCTAGGAGATCTGCTTCTAAGCTGTTTAACACACTTTTGAAAAAAGATGTGGGAAGTGCGTCAAGGGCGCAGGTTGATGTTTTAAGGTGCTGTACGGTTTCTTCCAAAATTGTGCCTTCAATTTCTTCGAAAACAGACAAAGTAACTACTTTCTCAGGTTGTGGTCTGATCTGTCTGACCCCAGCGCAACTCAAGGATGAGCTGATCACCTTTCTGATATTATTGATTTTCTCAGAGAAGAAAGAAGCAAACTCACTGCACTTGCTGTCTGAGAGCATTTCACTGGGAATCTGGCTTGGGGGGTTTGTCAGTCTCTCTATAGTAGCAAAAAGTGTGCGTGTGTTGTTTAAGTTTCTGTTTATAATATTCGAGAAGAAGGTCTGTCTAGCTTTGCCTAGTTCAATATTAAAAGCATGGATGCTGTCTTTGTAGATGTTATAATGGACTACAAGTTTTGTCTTCCGCCACATGCGCTCTGCTCTTCTGCATTGTCTTTTCATATTTTGCACAGCTGTTGAGTTTCTCCAAGGTGCTTTTTGTCTACCACTATTCTTCCTGACTTTCACAGGAGCAATATCATCAATTGCACTTTTAACTTTTGAGTTAAAAGAATCAAGGAGAAAATCAACAGAGTCAGCAGCAGATATGCTTGGTTTTAAAGATATGGCCTTCATAAATAGCACACTAGTGTTCTCATTTAAGCATCTCTTCTTGACAGACACAGATCCAGCTTCAGTGGCAGGAGAGATCAATATATCAAAGAAAATACAGAAATGATCAGACAGTGCTACATCCTTAATAACAATCGATGAGATGTTTAAACCCTTACTGATAAGTAAATCTAGAGTGTGTCCATGATTGTGTGTGGGACCATGTACATGCTGAGTCAGATCAAACGTTTTTAAAACAGTTTTGATTTCTTTTGCCATATTGTTTTCTGCATTATCTATGTGAATGTTAAAATCTCCAGCAATGGCAAAACAGTCAAACTCTGAGGAAATTGTTGATAGCAGTTCTGTAAAGTCCTCAGCAAAGGCTGGAGAGTATTTTGGAGGCCTGTAAATAATGATAAGTAAAATACGTGGAGCACCTTTTAACACAATACCCAGATATTCAAAAGACGGGTAATTCCCAAATGATATTTGCTTACATTGATAGACATCTTTAAAAAGAACAGCTACTCCCCCTCCTCTCTTACCCGCTCTGCAGACACTCATAAAAGTAAAGTTAGGAGGGGATGTTTCATTGAGGACTGTTCCACTGCAGCTGTCTTCTAACCAAGTTTCATTTAGAAACATGAAGTCCAGGTTGTATGTGGTTATTAAATCGTTGACTAGAAGTGATTTATTTTTAAGTGAGCGGATGTTTAAAAGTGCTAACTTAACAGTCTTACTTTTTGTCCCCACAGCAATCTTAGTTTGGTGCGTAATAGGCACCAGATTAGATGGGTTTGCTGTACGGCTTTTGAAGGCCTTAGATTTTCTATCATGTAATTGAACGGCAATAGAGAAAGATTCAGGCACTCTGGGTTCCCGCTTGTTTTGTAAACATTTAAGAAAGTTACTGTTTTCATAGCGGGGACCCGACACATATCACTGAGAGCTGGTATCAGTTGTTTTTGGTTCACCGCGAGCCGCTGGAGGAGGGTGTGAGCCCTGGCGCTGTGGCAGAGGCCGAAGAGCTCTCACAGGAGGAGGAGGAGGGGGAGGGCGAGCTGGGCCCGCAGGCTTTGGTGGTTGTGGGGCCTGCCGTTTTTTGGTTGACATCTGGGGACTTGCAGCAAAAGAGTGCGATAGTTTGGTTCCAGCATACACCAGTTGTTTCATTTTCTCTGAGAAGCACAGAAGTGGAGATGCTGGAGAGAGGGATAACGTGTCTGGGGAGAGGGGCTGTGGCTGTAATATGCTGTCCTGGTTTCCCTCGCTGTTTTCCAGAAAAGTGTCCTTGGGGGCTGAATCTTGGAGCAGTTCTGATATGTCCCGGTCTGTCTGTGGAGAGCTCTGTGGGCGGGGCTCAGCTGAGATTGTGTCCGTGAGCAGAAGTTGTTGTGGCTGCATGGTGTTATCGTTGTCCTTGTGTGATATGTCAACCACATGTCCATTCAGGTGCTGAAGTGAAGTCCTGTGGTCATTCATACTGTGTCCAGGTGTGTGTGTGCCATTCAGGTTGAGTGGATTGGCACACACTGCAGAAGGATGATTGAGAGAGAAGTAGATGTTGTCCTTTAGCACTCTTGAACCAAGTTTGTTTGGGTGGAGCCCATCCTGTTGAAACAGTTGCCTCTGACTCCAGAAAAGATTGAAGTTGTCAATGAAGTTCACTCCTTTTATATTGCAGGTTTTTTGCAGCCATGTGTTGAGCCCAAGCAGCCGTGAAAACCTGTTTGTTCCTCTTGCTGGGAGTGGTCCACTGATGAATGGCTGAACTTTCAGTCTTTTAAGTGTTTCAAAAAGTTCATTGAAATCCTTCTTAAGGAGCTCTGACTGCTCTTTATGAATATCATTCTTCCCCACATGAATGATGAGTCGATTTGCAGTCTTATGTTTCATCAGAATGTTCTGAAGTTCCCTATTTACATCAGAAGTCGTTGCTTGTGGAAGGCAGCACGTAGTTGTATCCCTGCTAATAATGTTTCTGATTATGGAGTCACCCACTATCAGAGTCCTGGGCTGGGCTGCGCTCTGAGCTGAGTGCCGCTGTCTGCTCGACCTTGAGCGCCAGTTAGCATTAGTGTTAGCTACTGGCTGGTTCAGTCTGTGTTCGATCACATTCATCACATTCAGGGATTCCTCATTCATTAATACTTCAAATCTGTTCTCAAGATGTATAGGCGGTGGTGGGAGACCAGTGTTTGCAATCCTTGTCAGAGCCGTATCTGGGGTAGAGGAGGCTACTGCAGCAATATGTGATGCTCGTGACAATCTGATGTCTCGAGTGCCTTTGGGTCTCGCTCCCTGTTTGTGCCATCGATTTGTAAGTCGATCGGCTTGTTTCTCTACACTCAGTATGGCCTGTCGAGGAGGACTAGATTCATGGGACTCACCGGCTGTATGCTGAGGGCGTCCATGACGAAGCTCTGTTGTGTGTTCCGTCTGGTTTGGTGGTCCCACAAGTAACTTTGTTTCAAGAACTGCAATCCTTTGTGAAAGTCTCTGGCAGTTAGTGCAGCAAGTAGATTCCAGAAGAGGCATTTTCTCTTATCCTTTTGCAGTTGTGTTTTCCCTTCCCCGGAATGTAAGCTTTCGGTGGGAGGCTGGTCGGAGAAAAGAATTCTGCTTTTTCGTAGTAATCAAGCGTTTGAGCACTGTGCTGATTTGTTGAAGTTAAAATTAGGTGATAAAAGGAGATAAAATCTAAAAATATAGAAGCAATAGAGCGATTAAAAAATATAAAAGCGATAGAGCAAAGCGCGGAGCAGTAAGCAAGAGCGTCCGAACAGTAGCTGAACAGTAAGTTTAGCAAGTATATTTTCCTTTCAGTTATTTTCATACTTAATTAAGCCTGCTAAAATGTATTGTATGAGCTTCTGTTACTTTCACTGTTCATTCTATCATGTTTTATCTTTCATTTAATAGGATTGGGACTGAGGATTAGGTCAGTGGTTCAAATAGATATCAATGAAATATCCCAATTCTCTATTCCAATTTTGATATTACAGTAAAAACTACTAACCTTAATGTAAATTTAACATGATTAAAGACAAGCAAGCAGTAAATAATAAAATAAGTGACGAATAGTCCAATTACAAATAGCACAAATAAATAAAATAGAACAAAAAAAGGTTACAAAAGAAATAAACAATGTTTTTAGGTAGGTCTAAAAGTAGTTTTCAGGTACATCATTTGAATAAAGTAATCATATTAATATACTGCATATTTATCACTATGAATTAAATATAGATGCATCTTTATAAAGTTACAAAAGTCAATAGCAGTGAGTGATTACTTTCTTTTGTAGCTTGATTGACAGTGAAACAGCAGTGTGTTTATTAGGCTGCTGTCACTTTAAGGCTGAACGCACGGATCTAATGTACTGTACAGGTACACCAGAGATGTGAACCTGCGGTCACTCCCTCTCCGCAGTACAAACTCCCTCTCCGCAGCGGTCGCTCTTCTTTTTTGACTGCCAATGTAATATAACAAAAAGTTTAGCATTATAAATTAACTTAACTAAATGCGTCATCACAGTCTGTGAAAAGGGCCCATTGCCTTGTTGCTATTGTTTTTTTTCTTTATTAGTAAAAGCTTTAAAATGACATAAAGATTAGAATAGGGTACTTTAAACTCAAATCAATATTTCCTTTCCACATATTTATTGATTTGCTTCTAATCCCCTTGTGTGAGTTTGTTCTGCAATAATGACATACTGACTGTATTAACCAATATTAAACCCCACAGGCTGCTGAAAAACAACAGAAACCCTCATAGAGTTTGGAATGGGTATTATGGGGATTTTACTGGTTTTAATGGTAACTCTAATGCTCCCTGTGGATCTCTACTGGTATGTTTCCTTCTGTTGGCAAGTTAAAACCTGAATGTAATATGGCCTGAAACTGCTGGACACGGTTTACCACAAAACCAGCAATCATATGAGTCCAAATATCAAAACTCAACACGTCACTCCCATACCCAACAAACATATTTCACAGTCACTGTTATGCATTATACACAATTTCAATTTAAAAATCACTAGTAGCCTAAAAATCATTAACTGTCTGCTTTCATCAAGGAGCTCAAAGGCCCCTCCCTCACAAAACTCATAATCTATATAATAAAGACCCTCACCATGGTTCTATAACCATCTTTCTTCCTTTAATAAAAGGAGTTTCATGGACAGCAAGTGTTTCAGGGTCCAGCTCGTGTGGGGTGTGTGTTTGAAGGTGTCGCTGTTACAGATGTGTAGCTTACTTTAATATACTTCACCTTCAAACCAAATGTCCTAGTTTGTAGAAGCACGTCTACTAGGGCAGATTTGAGGACAATATCACACATGAGTGAAGACCTGGTTCTCCTAATGAGCCAGGGGTTTTTGTTGTATTAATTTAATTAAAAAATTAATTAATTAAAAAGTACAATAATATTACAAGAAAAGATAATCAAATAATAACTGTCTGTTAGCGCTGATGACGTGTAATGTTAATAAAATAGGCTACATATCTGTTGACTGGCAGGTAGAACATCATTTTCCTTGTATTTCGGACCGAATATTTTTTAGTACTGAGACTTCCACAGAAGATGTACAATATTTAGATAACTTCTATTATTGATTGCTATCAGGAAATGAAGAGAGTTTGGGGCTATAGGCAACCATTATAACAAACAAGTGTTTCTTAAACTTATTGCCTAACTTTTCCTCGTTTACTTGGAGAGTGTATCTTAATGATTAACTGGCTAATCAATAGCTGTAATCATTAAATAAAACACAAACATGGGACACAATGACAAAATATCGGGCATAAATGAACAGGTATCTTTAATAAAACCGTGGTAATTTTCGTCCGGGATGTTATTGTTAGCTCCGCCTATTCGCCGAAAATCTAACGGCGCCCATGTGGCTCCGCCCCTTTACAGTTCTTTGACATGAAATGTGATTTATACATAAAAAGTCGTTAAAATCTATTTCATGTCATGAAATGTAACCTATTTCCAAGTACGTTCAATGTATTGACTGTTTACAGAAAGAAGCATCCATGTATTGTCCGTTACACACGCCGTGCAGTGTGCGAATCTGTCCGCTAGGTGTCGCAGTTCCTCCAGTGTGATCTCAGACCTGGCGCTTCTGTCTCGGGTCTCGGCTCGCTCAACCCGCCGCCATTTTGAATCCGAATCGCTCACACTACACCCGCTCTAAACTGGAACTATGCCGCGGGGCCGGCCGCGAAAACAGAGGGTTAAAGATGACAGCGAAACCGGTAAAGTCAACCGCAGTCTCACGAATAAAAACCTCACACCATAAACTGTTTGTTTAAGGGCGTAGTGCATGTCTAAAATGGGACAGAAGTTTAGAGAAAGCCATTTGAAGCGCGTGTATATAGTCCCCGGATATAGTATTGCTCTGTGTGTGTGCGTGTGTGTGCGTATGTTGCTGCAGGAGTGATTGCGGCGGAATGATATTAATAACACGCTCGTGTGCTGCAGATTGAGAGAATGCTCCCCTCACACACTTCAGATGTCACTCGCCTGCACTAGAGGAACATGTACTCTTAATTAAAGCGCCTTTTGAGCTGATCCGCATCGATGCTAATGTTAGCTAATGCTTCACTACATCAGTGAGGAGGCTAGAAGTAGTCGAGCTGTCGTGTTAGCTGTGTTTACTGTCTGTTCTGGGGATAATGTACAGATGCTGTGATGATACCTCATGCTGTTGACACTGTGTGTTTTATTGATTTAAAGAATAACCAGATCGGTGTAATGTTTACTTGCTCTCCAGACTTTACTAGCTGAACTAAACCTTCGTAAAAAGAGGAATACAGTTCGCTGGTCAGCCGAATGATTGTTGTTCTGCGTGTAGCGGGTTTAACGTTACTACTGTTAGTAAATAGACACGTATTTAGCCTGTAACTTTAAACAGTTGAGGTAACTAGCAGCTGGCATTGTTGAATATTATATTATATAAAATGTAATATCAGCACAATTTTAACAGCTATGTTAAGATTGAACTAGTTTGACCCACTAGCAGTTAACCAAGGTGTAGGCTAATCAATCTCACTTTTTCGATTCAAATTAGACCAATCTACCTTTTATGTTACTAATGTTATAAAGTTATGACCAATCTTGAAAATAAAATAAATTTAAGACTAGTCTGAACAGTTTATGCAACTGGTCACTGCTAAAGTAACTTTGCAAAACTTTTAATAACATTGATGGAAAAGTCACAAAAATATCTATTAAAGCTGCAGGTGATTTATTAACATTGCAAGTAGGCCTAGTAAATTACTTTGTTTTCAATCATGTGTTAAAAAAAAAGCCTGATGAGGCTTAGCTTAGATGATCTATTTGATTTAAACTCTGATTCACCACAAACATTCACTGATGCTCGGGAAGAGTTTTTTGAACAGGTTAATTGGAGTAAATTGTACTGTTGTCTTCAGTGTTGATAAGCAACCTGTTCTCAACCCCTTTTCAAAGGAGTTTGTTCCAGTTTCCTATAATGTTCAGACAAAAACATTTGTTCTTATACCTATTCCCATTTAAAAAACAAGTCCTCCAGCACATTATTCAAATATCTTATCATGGCATAAATGCACTAAATTAAAATGATTTTATTGTCCTCAAAACTCATAAGACTGTTAATCTCCAACCACATTATTTTCCCTGGCAATCTAAATAAGATAAAATATAGTATATGCATTGATTGTCTATGAATGATGATATTATATAGGACATTTCTGGGAAACACGTGAGTAATGAATTCTGAAGGGCAAATGTATTTGTAAATGTATAAATGTATTTCTCCTGACCATGGCGAAATCTTTTGAGATACCAAAAACCAAGATTGGTAACAATCATATGAATCCACTAGGAGGACGGATTACCCTATATAGATATAAAAATGACTGTCAGCGCGAATGTTGTTTGGCTAGATGAGAACTATTTCATCTATACATGAAATAGTTCTTTATACATTTTAAGGCACCCAAAAGCCACTGAAACCTTGAAACTGAACAAGAGCACACAGATTTCACAGCCTTCTTTACAATAGTGTTCTCGTTATTTTGTTATTTTGGCTGCAAATCTTGCACTTTAATGTATTTTCATAATAAAAGTGATTTCAGCAACCACTGTGTGTTTTTGGACAGTATGCCATTCAGACGGGAGAACTATTCACTTTAGTCAAACTTTGCGCTTTATAATTCTAGAGACTCAGAAAACCAATCAGAACTCAAGGTCCAACCCAAAATACTGCAGTAACCAATCAGACCTCAAGCTCCCGCCCAAAATGCTGTCGTAACCAATCAGACCTCAAGGTCCCCCCCAAAATGTTGTCGTAATCAATCAGACCTCGAGGTCCCGCCCAAAATGTTGCCGTAACCAATCAGACCTCAAGCTCCCGCCCAAAATGCTGCCATAACCAATCAGAACTCAAGCTCCCCCCCCAAAATGTTGTCGTAACCAATCAGACCTCAAGCTCCCGCCCAAAATGTTGTCGTAACCAATCAGAACTCAAGCTCCCACCCAAAATGCTGCCGTAACCAATCAGACCTCAAGCTCCCGCCCAAAATGCTGCCGTAACCAATCAGACCTCAAGCTCCCGCCCAAAATGCTGCCGTAACCAATCAGACATCAAGCTCCCGCCCAAAATGCTGCCGTATCCAATCAGACCTCAAGCTCCCGCCCAAAATGCTGCCGTAACCAATCAGAACTCAAGCTCCCCCCCAAAATGCTGCCATAACCAATCAGACCTCAAGCTCCCGCCCAAAATGCTGTCGTAACCAATCAGACCTCAAGGTCCCGCCCAAAATGTTGTCCTAACCAATCAGACCTCGAGGTCCCGCCCAAAATGTTGCCGTAACCAATCAGAACTCAAGCTCCCACCCAAAATGTTGTCGTATCAAATCAGACCTCAAGCTCCCGCCCAAAATGTTGTCGTAACCAATCAGACCTCAAGCTCCCGCCCAAAATGCTGCCGTAACCAATCAGACCTCAAGCTCCCGCCCAAAATGTTGCCGTAACCAATCAGACCTCAAGCTCCCGCCCAAAATGTTGTCGTAACCAATCAGACCTCAAGCTCCCACCCAAAATGCTGCCGTAACCAATCAGACGTTAAGCTCCCGCCCAAAATGTTGTCGTAACCAATCAGAACTCAAGCTCCCACCCAAAATGTTGTCGTAACCAATCAGACCTCAAGCTCCCACCCAAAATGCTGCCGTAACCAATCAGACCTCAAGCTCCCCCCCAAAATGTTGACGTAACCAATCAGACCTCAAGCTCCCACCCAAAATGTTGTCGTAACCAATCAGAACTCAAGCTCCCGCCCAAAATGCTGCCGTAACCAATCAGAACTCAAGCTCCCCCCCAAAATGCTGCCATAACCAATCAGACCTCAAGCTCCCGCCCAAAATGTTGTCGTAACCAATTAGAACTCAAGCTCCCACCCAAAATGCTGCCGTAACCAATCAGACCTCAAGCTCCCGCCCAAAATGCTGCCGTAACCAATCAGACCTCAAGCTCCCGCCCAAAATGTTGTCGTAACCAATCAGACCTCAAGCTCCCGCCCAAAATGTTGTCGTAACCAATCAGAACTCAAGCTCCCACCCAAAATGTTGTCGTAACCAATCAGACCTCAAGCTCCCGCCCAAAATGTTGTCGTAACCAATCAGAACTCAAGCTCCCACCCAAAATGTTGTCGTAACCAATCAGACCTCAAGCTCCCGCCCAAAATGTTGTCGTAACCAATGAGAACTCAAGCTCCCGCCCAAAATGTTGTCGTAACCAATCAGACCTCAAGCTCCCGCCCAAAATGTTGTCGTAACCAATCAGAACTCAAGCTCCCACCCAAAATGCTGCCGCAACCAATCAGACCTCAAGCTCCCGCCCAAAATGCTGCCGTAACCAATCAGACCTCAAGCTCCCGCCCAAAATGCTGCCATAACAGATCAGACCTCAAGCTCCCGCCCAAAATGTTGTCGTAACCAATCAGAACTCAAGCTCCCGCCCAAAATGTTGTCGTATCCAATCAGACCTCGAACTCCCGCCCAAAATGTTGTCGTAACCAATCAGAACTCAAGCTCCCACCCAAAATGCTGCCGTAACCAATCAGACCTCAAGCTCCCGCCCAAAATGTTGTCGTAACCAATCAGACCTCAAGCTCCCACCCAAAATGTTGTCGTAACCAATCAGACCTCAAGCTCCCACCCAAAATGCTGCCGTAACCAATCAGACCTCAAGCTCCCACCCAAAATGTTGTCGTAACCAATCAGAACTCAAGCTCCCACCCAAAATGTTGTCGTAACCAATCAGAACTCAAGCTCCCGCCCAAAATGTTGTCGTAACCAATCAGACCTCAAGCTCCCACCCAAAATGCTGCCGTAACCAATCAGACCTTAAGCTCCCGCCCAAAATGTTGTCGTAACCAATCAGACCTCAAGCTCCCACCCAAAATGTTGTCGTAACCAATCAGACCTCAAGCTCCCACCCAAAATGCTGCCGTAACCAATCAGACCTCAAGCTCCCCCCAAAATGTTGTCGTAACCAATCAGACCTCAAGCTCCCACCCAAAATGTTGTCGTAACCAATCAGAACTCAAGCTCCCGCCCAAAATGCTGCCGTAACCAATCAGAACTCAAGCTCCCCCCCAAAATGCTGCCGTAACCAATCAGACCTCAAGCTCCCGCCCAAAATGTTGTCGTAACCAATCAGAACTCAAGCTCCCACCCAAAATGCTGCCGTAACCAATCAGACCTCAAGCTCCCGCCCAAAATGCTGCCGTAACCAATCAGACCTCAAGCTCCCGCCCAAAATGTTGTCGTAACCAATCAGACCTCAAGCTCCTGCCCAAAATGTTGTCGTAACCAATCAGAACTCAAGCTCCCACCCAAAATGTTGTCGTAACCAATCAGACCTCAAGCTCCCGCCCAAGATGTTGTCGTAACCAATCAGAACTCAAGCTCCCACCCAAAATGTTGTCGTAACCAATCAGACCTCAAGCTCCCGCCCAAAATGTTTTCGTAACCAATCAGAACTCAAGCTCCCGCCCAAAATGTTGTCGTAACCAATCAGACCTCAAGGTCCCACCCAAAATGTTGTCGTACCCAATCAGACCTCAAGCTCCCACCAAAAATGTTGTCGTAACCAATCAGACGTCAAGCTCCCGCCCAAAATGTTGTCGTAACCAATCAGACGTCAAGCTCCCGCCCAAAATGTTGTCGTAACCAATCAGACCTCAAGCTCCCACCCAAAATGTTGTCGTAACCAATCAGAACTCAAGCTCCCACCCAAAATGCTGCCGTAACCAATCAGACCTCAAGCTCCCACCCAAAATGTTGTTGTAACCAATCAGACCTCAAGCTCCCACCCAAAATGCTGCCGTAACCAATCAGACCTCAAGCTCCCACCCAAAATGTTGTCCGAACCAATCAGAACTCAAGCTCCCGCCCAAAATGTTGTCGTAACCAATCAGAACTCAAGCTCCCACCCAAAATGCTGCCGTAACCAATCAGACCTCAAGCTCCCGCCCAAAATGCTGCCGTAACCAATCAGACCTCAAGCTCCCACCCAAAATGTTGTCGTATCCAATCAGAACTCAAGCTCCCTCCCAAAATACTGCCGTAACCAATCAGAACTCAAGCTCCCACCCAAAATGTTGTCGTGACCAATCAGACCTCAAGCTCCCGGCCAAAATGTTGTCGTAACCAATCAGACCTCAAGCTCCCACCCAAAATGTTGTCGTAACCAATCAGAACTCAAGCTCCCGCCCAAAATATTGTCATAACCAATCAGACCTCAAGCTCCCACCCAAAATGTTATCGTAACCAATCAGAACTCAAGCTCCCGCCCAAAATGCTGCCGTAACCAATCAGAACTCAAGCTCCCGCCCAAAATGTTGTCGTAACCAATCAGACCTCAAGCTCCCGCCCAAAATGTTGTCGTAACCAATCAGAACTCAAGCTCCCGCCCAAAATGCTGCCGTAACCAATCAGAACTCAAGCTCCCACCCAAAATGTTGTCGTAACCAATCAGACCTCAAGCTCCCGCCCAAAATGTTGTCGTAACCAATCAGACCTCAAGCTCCCGCCCAAAATGTTGTCGTAACCAATCAGAACTCAAGCTCCCACCCAAAATGTTGTCGTAACCAATCAGACCTCAAGCTCCCGCCCAAAATGTTGTCGTAACCAATCAGACCTCAAGCTCCCGCCCAAAATGTTGTCGTAACCAATCAGAACTCAAGCTCCCGCCCAAAATGCTGCCGTAACCAATCAGACCTCAAGCTCCCCCCCAAAATGTTGTCGTAACCAATCAGACCTCAAGCTCCCGCCCAAAATGTTGTCGTAACCAATCAGAACTCAAGCTCCCGCCCAAAATGCTACCGTAACCAATCAGAACTCAAGCTCCCGCCCAAAATGCTGCCGTAACCAATCAGAACTCAAGCTCCCGCCCAAAATGCTGCCGTAACCAATCAGAACTCAAGCTCCCAAAATAAATATTAGAAAAAATAAAAGTTTTTTGTTTTCACACCATCATTTGGGTTGAGTACGTAAACTTTTGAATGGGGTCATTTTTATAAATGAAGCTAATATTTTGTGTTGTGGACTGTATAAACATGTGAAAGACCTTATTCAGAGCTTATTCAATAAAAAACAAACAAATTTCATGATGCCTTTTATTTTGGTATTAATTATTAACATTTTTATGAACATTTAGCAGATTCTGCGAGGTGTTTATAAATTGAGGATGATCGATTCGTCTGTCACACACATTAAACTCACACAAACACACATTTACTGACTGAATTTCGTAGTAAAATTGACAATTTAAAATTTGAGACCGTGTTGCATATCAAAAGTATCAAAGAACAAAGATTACTGTGATTATGGGATGGCAGGAGCTACAGATAATTTTTAGTGAAGTTGTGTTCGCGCATCAACAGAAAACAGCGAAATTTACAACATGACATCATGACTTTGCGTAAACATACACGCCACTTTCAAGTCAAGTGGCGTGTTATCTATACGCATTTTGAGCTATCCGCGTGTGTGTCCACGCCGAAATTAACCGTCATCTTTTGCGTGTATGTGTATGCCGTTAAATGTCCGAGTGATTCCGCGTGTATGTCTACGCCGTTAAATGTCCGAGCGAAACGAAGCAAAGTGTAGATCTACATCTGGGGAGCAATATTTTTTTCCCTAGGATGGTAGGAGAAGACTCATAAATGGTATTAACCCCAGTGACGGGTAGGTTTAGGGACGGGGTTGGGGTAGGTCATATATTTATACAGTAATGTAACGTTAAGTCAAGGCGTTGATAAACACGCTGAAAAGCGATTATGCGTGTTGATAGCACGCCAAAAATGGAAATACTAATTGGCGTGTCATACATACGCCATTTCATGAGATCAGTCTGGATGCTTGTAGAGTCCCTCTGTCCTCATTGCTTGTCTTCTGTCTTCTACAGATGGAGGTCCGGGAGCCGGCTCAGAGAGCCAGAAGCAGGCCGAGAACAAATGTAATATTTGCTCACAGAATTATCCCAGCGAGAGTCAACTTCAGAGACACCTGCGAGAGCATGAGGTCAACGATAAGGCAAGAGAGCGCCCTTCATCATCATCATCATCATCATCTCACACCAGATCGGAGACAGGACCATATCACTCTACACATGCAATGGCACACACGGGCTCATAAAGCCAAGCTGTCTGATAATGGCGTGGATGATCAGTAGATCGTTCATAAACACATCAGTCCCCAGACTCCCCACTGATATATTTCTGCTCATTTTCAAACTTCTTCATTTACAGAAACTAGGAGCGGCAACATAATAAAATCATTAGAGTTTTTTATAATTAGTTAAAATAACAAATGTTCTTCTGGGTTTACACTTTAATAGCAATGGATTTACATTACTTTTCTAGTCATTTGTGATTACAGGGTTTAAAAAAATTATATTTTTATTCGCAAATAGCAATTTCTACCTTATGAATATTTTAGAGCTTAACATAATAACTAGGAAAATGTTCGATTCACTATGAAAAGTGACTTTTAGGTCTATAAATCACACTTTTAACATGCCCTCATGTATCTGTGCCCTGGTTCTTAAATAAAGAGTGCAGTTCTGGGAACGAATGATAAATACGCCAGCTGACACCGTGAAGCTGTTTGAGCTGGTTTAAAGCTTTTGAATCATCTCGAGCACTGACTCTCATGCTCACAATGTCTGATACACCAGTTTCTCTTAATTCTCCACAAGGAAAAAAGCTGTAATGTTTGAAAACCCTTAAAGCTGTTTCTTGTGTATGTAAACCTGTCTAATGTTCTCAGCGGATTGATTTCCATTACACGAGAGTAGATGTTAAAACTTCATGCTGATTTGTACTCGGCTTTCGCCAAGATAAGCAAAACTAAGACGTAGCTTTACAGTAAACTATGCTTCTCCATCCATTTACGCTTCTTTCCATATGGTGGTGTGACTCCCCTTCTGTCCGGCGTTAACGGCTGCAGTGTACTTGGCGCGTCAGCACACGCGACGGCTGCAACTACAGGACCAGCACGACAACCGTCTGGATTGAGCCGAGTAGGGGACATCTCTAGGGTCTTCAAGTGGGCACCTTCCGTCCTCAGTGTTTCGTCGACTAGCCCACGACACCTCAAGAGGGCTCGACAGTGACTCTGGCGTCCCAGAGTCACCCCCCTCCGTCCCCCAAAATGCTGCCGTAACCAATCAGAACTCAAGCTCCCACCCAAAATGTTGTCATAACCAATCAGACCTCAAGCTCCCACCCAAAATGCTGCCGTAACCAATCAGAACTCAAGCTCCCACCCAAAATGTTGTCGTAACCAATCAGACCTCAAGCTCCCGCCCAAAATGTTGTCGTAACCAATCAGACCTCAAGCTCCCGCCCAAAATGCTGCCATAACCAATCAGAACTCAAGCTCCCACCCAAAATGTTGTCGTAACCAATCAGACCTCAAGCTCCCGCCCAAAATGTTGTCGTAACCAATCAGAACTCAAGCTCCCGCCCAAAATGTTGTCGTAACCAATCAGACCTCAAGCTCCCGCCCAAAATGTTGTCGTAACCAATCAGAACTCAAGCTCCCGCCCAAAATGCTGCCATAACCAATCAGACCTCAAGCTCCCGCCCAAAATGTTGTCGTAACCAATCAGAACTCAAGCTCCCGCCCAAAATGCTGCCGTAACCAATCAGAACTCAAGCTCCCGCCCAAAATGCTGCCGTAACCAATCAGAACTCAAGCTCCCAAAATAAATATTAGAAAAAATAAAAGTTTTTTGTTTTCACACCATCATTTGGGTTGAGTACGTAAACTTTTGAATGGAGTCATTTTTATAAATGAAGCTAATATTTTGTGTTGTGGACTGTATAAACATGTGAAAGACCTTATTCAGAGCTTATTCAATAAAAAACAAACAAATTTCATGATGCCTTTTATTTTGGTATTAATTATTAACATTTTTATGAACATTTAGCAGATTCTGCGAGGTGTTTATAAATTGAGGATGATCGATTCGTCTGTCACACACATTAAACTCACACAAACACACATTTACTGACTGAATTTCGTAGTAAGTTTCAGTAGCAACAGTTCCGTATGGCGTACCACCTACCGCAAAACACAATATCTGCCCAACCACCCGTCATTCACGCAATATCCACAGGAACGTAAACCAACAGACTCTTTAAGTTTTCAAGAATTCTACGAAACCGTAGCGTGGCGGCCTGTACACAGCCAGCTAGAATCTTTCCGTCTCAACCACAGCCAGTTGCTGCTCCTTTCTGCTGCTTCAGATAAGTTCTTTACTGTGCGACGCAACTGAGGAATCCGATGTCTCTGAGGAACCGGGTTGTAGAGTGTGCCACAAAACCTCGACAACCCACTTCCACTGTGTGTTATTTTGCTTAGTGCGATAATAAGCAAACGAGGCGTGTTTACCAGTTGAACATACTTTACTCGGCAACTTTCACATTACAACATCCAGTGCCACTCTCCTGGCTACATCTGTTTACTTCCGGCCTGGCGCTTCCCCTCACTGAGGCATGCTGGGTAATGGAGTTCTTAACTTAACGTATTCATAACATCACATCTTTCCCCCTGTAAAGAAATAATATTCACCCCTGTAAAAACATACCCATTTTAAGGTGGTGATATATATATATATATTTTTTTTTACTTACAACTTCCCTTTGTAAACAACAGTTTCAATTTAAACACTTTTTTTTTTTTTTACAAACTAGACCCTCTTAACAGTCCATGTTGCTCTTTTGTACAACAAACAACAACAAAAACAAACTTAGGAGACTTTAGCAACTCTCAATCAACCTCTGCGGTGGCTGAATATGTCTCTTAGGTCTAGACTGTCTCAGCAGCTGGCGATTTCGTCAGACTGGAAGGTGTTGCAGCAGCTGGTGGCGCAGGCGCCGCTGCAAGATTACTGTCAGTTAACTCTGTAGATTCAGTCGCGTCCTGCTGAACAGTCTCTTGAGCTGTAGTGTCCTTTTCAGTCGGCTGTAGTTGAAGATCTGTGCGGTTCCTCCTCAGAGACAATCCATTCTCCATCTGGATCCTATCGGAGCGTGGAGCAACTTCCTTCTCCACCTGTCCCTTTTGTCTCCATGTTCCTGTAGAGATGTCCCTGAGACGCACCATGTCTCCAGGCTTCCGCATTGGCAGGTGTTTAGCTGTTCGATCGTACAGCAGTTTTTGTTTCACTTTTTGTTCCTCCTTGACTTTTCTGACTTTGTGTGAGCTTTTGGGTGTAAGCAAATCCTCATTTACTGGTAGGTTAGAGCGAATGCGTCTACCCATCAGCATTTGAGCTGGTGATAGTCCGTTCTGTAGAGGTGCACTCCTATAGATCAGTAGGCTTTTCTGAAAATCATCTCTGTCCTGCGCTTTTTTCATCAAGTTTTTTACTGTTTTCACTGAGCTTTCTGCCAAGCCGTTGGACTTTGGGTAGGTTGGACTCGATGTACAGTGTTGAAACCCCCATTCTTTGGCAAAGGCAGCAAACTCACAGCTGGAAAACTGGGGCCCATTGTCTGAAAACAGTTCACATGGGACACCATGTCTGGCAAAGACAGTCTTGAGGTAACTGATGACTGCCTTGCTTGATATTGACTGCAGCGCTCCGACTTCTGGATAGTTTGAAAAGTAGTCAGTGACCACTATGTAACTCTTTCCATTACAGTCAAATGTGCGACAAAGTTCACATGAAGCTATTGTCTGGCTGATATCTTGGTTGATTCTCGGCCAGTACATTACTTCTCTCGCCCATCGTTTACACTTGACTTCTCCGAGATGGCCTTCGTGTATCTTTTGGAGCATTTGTTTACGTAACGATGATGGAATAACAAACTTGCTCCCCTTCAACACTATGTCATTCACCACAGGAAGCTCGGTTCTGCAGTTCCAGTAGTCTGTTATGTTCATTGGGCAATCCTTTTTGTTTTCAGGCCATCCTTTCTGTATTGCACGCTTGAGTTCTTTCATCGTTTCATCTGCATTTGTCTCTCTCCGTATTTGTTCTGTTCTGTCAGCTGTTACTGGCAGATTTGTCACTACCATGTCCACGTACGCCTGTATTTCTGCAGTGCTCTCGCTGTCCGTACGCTCCCCTTTATCAACTGCTCTAGACAAGGTGTCGGCGGTGTACATGTATTTCCCCTGTGTATATATCATGTGCACATCATATTTTTGCAGCCTAATTAGCATGCGTTGTATCCGCACAGGACAGTCATTCAGAGGTTTGGACATGATGGACACCAGAGGTTTATGGTCTGTTTCTACTTCAAAAGCTTGACCATAGACATATTGGTGAAAGCGTTCACATGCATACATGCTCGCTAATAGCTCCTTTTTAATTTGAGCGTACCTGGACTCAGCGCTTGTCAAGGCTCTAGATGCATAGGCAACAGGTAGCCACTGCTCGTCGTATTGCTGCAGCAGCACCGCTCCCAGGCCGTACTGTGACGCATCTGCCGAGACCCTTGTTCTTCTTTCTGTGTCATAAAACTTTAACACGGGCTCTTGTGTCAGGATCTCTTTAAGTTTTACAAAACATTTCTCCTGCTCATGAGACCAGATCCATTCATTCTTCTGTTCGAGAAGACTCCTGAGAGGTGCTGACTGTGCTGACAGCTGTGGGACAAACTTTGCTAGATAGGTGACCATTCCCAGAAAACGTCTGACCTCATCTTCGTTGTTTGGCCTTTCCATATTGTTGATTGCTGATGTTTTTCTTGGGTCAGGCTTCACTCCCTCTTCACTGACAACATCTCCCACAAAGGTAAGCGTTTTCACTCCAAACTCACATTTGTCTTTGTTAAGCTTCAGATTCACTTCTCTTGTCTTGTCTAGCACTTGTCTCAGTCTCTCGTCATGTTCTTCTCGATTCGAGCCCCAGACTATGATGTCATCCATCATGGTCTCCACTCCTGGTATGTGCTCAAAGATCATGTGTATAGTCTTGTGGTAGACTTCAAGTGCTGACAAGATACCATACGGCAGACGAAGAAACCTGTACCTGCCCTCAGGTGTGTTAAACGTGCACAGTTTCGAACTCTCCTCGTCCAGCCTCAGCTGCCAGAAACCTGACGAAGCATCTAGTTTACTGAACCATTTAGCTCCAGCAAACTGCCATGATTTCTTCTCTGGTTGGTAACTTAAAGTGTTCTCTTTTAATTACTTTGTTTAAGTCTCTTGGGTCCAAGCACGTTCTCAGAGCACCTATTTTCTTCTGCAAAACAACTAGAGAGCTGACCCATTCAGTTGGTTCGTCTATTTTCTTGATGACCTCCAATTTTTCCATGCGCGCTAGTTCCTCTTTCAGCTTTCCACGTAACGCGAAAGGGATTTTTCTACAAGGATGCACAACAGGAGGCACGCTTTTATCCACACATATTTTGTGT
Organism: Rhinichthys klamathensis goyatoka; assembly: GCF_029890125.1. Classification (NCBI taxonomy): domain Eukaryota; kingdom Metazoa; phylum Chordata; class Actinopteri; order Cypriniformes; family Leuciscidae; genus Rhinichthys; species Rhinichthys klamathensis. Next base: position 987,602 of record NW_026606967.1, read on the forward strand.
TTTCCAGGTAGACATCCAAGTCCTTCAAAACAGTCTTTATACTCCTCCATGAGTGAGTCATGATCATTTGCCGTATCCGATGTCACGACAAACACTCTTTTGACCAGATTGAGCTTTGTACATGCCTTGAGTCCCAGGATTGGTTGTGCACTCGTATCCACGTATTATTGTCTGATTCACCTCGATTGGCACGATCCATTCCTCTTTTTCTGTTGCATGAGCACGCACCACATCTACAATGAACTCTTCATCCTCATCTTCTTCCTCACCAACTGCATGAACTTTCTGTTTAAAAGCTGATTTGCAACATCTTGCATAGTGATTGCTCTTTCCACAGTTGTTACAGGATTTACCATATGCAGGACATGATTTTGGCTTGTGACTGCCTCCACATTTACCACATTTGAATTCTGCAGACTTCTCTTTCTGTCCTTTTTGTTTGGTAAATGCTTTCTTTTTCATCTGTTCTTTATGGACTGCATGCACTGTGATTTCACCTCTCCGAAGCACTTTTGCTTGTGCTCGAGTGGATTCCGCTGCTCTGCACATAGTGACACACTTATCTAATGTAAGTCCAGTCTCTCTGAGCAATCTTTCTCTAAGTGCATTATCCACTGTGCCACAAACAATCCTGTCTCTCACTAGTGAATCTCTCAGGGTGCCAAATTCACATGTTTTGCTTAGAGTGTGAAGCTCTGCTAAGTACTGATCAAAAGGTATTCCTTGCTTTTGGTCATGGGTGAAAAACTTGTACCTCTCAAAAGTCACATTCTGACTAGGCACAAAGTACTCTTCAAACTTCGTCATTAGCTCTGCTAAAGTCAAATTAGCTTCATCCAGCTGAAAGCTGTTATAGATATCCAAAGCATCTTCTCCCATAACATGCAAAAGGATGTGAGCTTTCAATTTTTCATCTTCACCCCCTGCTCCGCTTGCTGCTAAATATATATTAAATCTTTGTTTAAACCGCTTCCAATTATCAGCAAGATTACCAGTCAGTTGCATGGAAGTGGGTGGACTTAGCCTCTCCAAATCAATTCAGCCAAGGTCCTGCCTTCCTTCTGCTACCACGTGTCAGTTGCCCAGCCACAACTTCTTTCGTGGCTGGCCAACTGACACGTGGTAGCAGAAGGAAGGCAGGACCTTGGCTGAATTGATTTGGCTTGGCTAGGTTGGATAGTGTCATCCCTCTGGTGATAGCATCTGCAGGGTTATTCTGTCTGTCCACATACCTCCATGACCGGTGATCCGACAGTTCCTAAATCTCAGATACACGAGTCCCTACAAACACCTCGTATCTGCAGAACTCTGACTGTATCCAGGTAAGTACTGTGGTGGAGTCAGACCACAGCACTGTGTCCCTCAACTGAAGGGTGAGCTCTCTCTGGATCATCAGGGCAAGCTGAGCTCCGGTAAGGGCGGCACAGAGCTCAAGGCGTGGCATTGACTGTTGTTTCTTCGGTGCCACTCTTGAGCATGCCAGCACAAAGGCTACATGGACTTGGCCATGAGGATCCTCTCCACGTAGGTAAGCAACTGACCCATAGGCGGACTCTGATGCATCACAAAAGATGTGAAGCCCGAGGGTGATGGCACTTACATCCACGTCCATTGGGAAATAACTCCGGGAGAGACTGACCATTGGGAGCTGAGGGAGCTCTTCTTCCCATGTAGTCCAGGCTTGCAGGAGGTCGACCGGTAAGTTTGGCAGCGTGCTGAAGACGAAAGCAGGATGGTTCTCTCAGAGCCATCATCCAGCACTGCATACGTGTTGAGCACTTTATCCTGGTATTGCAAATTGACTCTGACAATCTTTAGCAGTACTTGGCAATATCCATTTGGCTGGTCCAGATAGTGAGTCTCTGCTGTTGACATGATGGTGGGCTCGTTCTCACTCCTCTGGTTGACTTTGTGAAGGACGGAGAGGTGTTTCGACTTACAAAGGCAACACGGCTTCTTAAGGTCACAGGCAGAGGCTAGGTGAGAACGTCCACATATCCAGCACCTCCTCTTGACTTTAATCCAATCCACCATCTCTGCTTTGGTAAGCTTAGCAAAGCTCTCACATTGGCTGAGATAGTGTTCTGCCTCGCAGTAAGGGCAGTATATCTTACTCTTCCCTTGGGTTCGAATAGAATGAGCTGCTTGGGAGGGCGTGTCAAATGGATGGTTACTGGAACTGGCTGTCCTATGCATAACAGTAGTGATCTTAACCTTGGACTTCTGCTCCTTTAATTCTCTCTTGTCCTTCTCACTGTGAGCTTGAAGTGAGGGCTCAATGTCCAGGCATCTGACTTCTGCCTTCAGCCACACTGAAGTTAATGCTCACTGACTTTTCAGAGTGGCTGAAGGCAGAAGTCAGATGCCTCAAATCTGAAGCGCCTTCTAAGCAGGCTCCTCAGATTTGAGCCGCAGTGGAGTTCCTCATGGCCTTCACCTCGGAGAGCTTTCAACATCCCGATAAGCGACTGCACTCTGATGGAGAACTCGTCGAGAGCCCTATCATCTCAGATGGGAGGTAGGCGTTCCATGTCCTCTGTCTCCTTCAGCACAATGGGTTAGGGTTAGGACGTCCTGGATGGACGTTCATAGCGTTCATCCAGTGCTTTCAGAGTAGGGCATATTAGACTCTGCATGAGCTAGCATGAGGTGATGTGCATGTGGCACCTAGACATGCTTCAGCAAGATGGCATACTTGTAATGCTCGGACTGAGAAGGATGAAGAAGTGTGCTAAGGGAAAGGCGTAGCTCCACATATTGAGCTCTATCCTCCTTGGTGAAGTCAGGAAATGTTGGGCCTTCTATATTGGGAGGTGCATGCTGATACCCGGTGGAGGGATAATGGGCCAGCATGGCTGGGTTCCCATGGCTGGGTTCCCAGCACCGCTGGGTTCCCTTGGTAGAAGGGTTGGGGTACATAAGGAGGTATATTAGCCATGACTGGTGCACGGGTAGAGGCCTTATCTGATCGAGAACTGGATTTACATGTAGCGGTCTGGGAGGAGCCACATGTGGGAGATAGATATGAGGCTCAGGTGGCACCAGATGTGGATTTCCCATCTGAGGCTCCCTACCTTTCTCGTGTTGGCTGCCGGGTGCAGCTGCGTTGAGCTTACAGTTACCTGAAATGGGGTAGGACGAGAGTGAACTGTGGCATTTCTTAACAAGCCTACGGACTGCTGGAGGCCCTGGGGTGACCCTTTGGGATGGCTGGGCTGAAGGTGAGCTGGTGGATCATGTTCAGTATCCTGCTTGATAGCTTGAACGTCATAGCATGGATCGAGCGTGTGCCTAGGGGGCTGAATGACTCGGCTGAGAGGCGGAGGAGGTGTCATTTGTTCTAGCTGATGGGTAAGGTCTGCAGTTACGCTTGGGTGATCCTCAGTTCTGTGGTGGTGAGGAGCAAGGGCTGAGGAAGGCTGTGGTTCACCTCCTCTGTCTGGGTAGAGTTGGCGTACTGGGGTCTGATGCCGTGATGACCTCCTTGACCACTGAGCTGAGGTTTGAGGGGAATGGTGCTGCAGGAAAAACTCCAAAAGCTCTGTTTGTTTCTTGGCCGTTTCACTCTGTTGCCGCACTGTCTCCAAAGCCTGATGAACAATGGCTTCATTTGCATTCTGCATTGGTGTCATTGAGGATATGCTTTTAGCAGGACTGAGTAGCTCCCTCTCCTCTTTGTGCCTGTGCATCTGCGCTAAGCTATGTTGATCTGTATATTCGACTAAAAAATCATCTAGATATCTTGGGCGTTGTACTGAGCGTTTGAGGCGCACAGGTGAAACAGGGAGGCTGATTCCTTCTTTACTGGTTGCCATATCGTTGACTCTTATCCGGCTCGAAGGACCATAAATTGTAATGGGACTCTACTGGTTTAAATAAAAATTAGTCACCAATATGGGGTGTCTAGTCAGGACACGGAAGTCAGGGATATTCATTGAATGGTTTAACATATACTTTGAAATACAAATGCACAGACACTGTTTCTTATGAACTTTACAGTGTAGGTGTGGTTCTAAAGGAAAGGAAATAAACATCGATATTAACTAACATAAACACAATTGAGGCTAATAAGTCTCCCTAGCTACTTAATAAACAATGCTAAACATGTCCTGAAACATGAACTACAATAAGAATGCCATACAATTTACACATACAATAGAGTATCACTGTCACTGACTGTAAACTTTAACATGAATTGCCAATATTAACTTATCTATATGATATACTTGTAACGTACTTGTGGTCACTGACGCACATAAACACAACCTGAAGCTTAACTTATAAACTGAAACTAAACTGACTGCCGTTCTCTGCAAGCCAGGGCATGTCGCAACATGTCAGAAAGGGGGCGTGGTCTGAGCGAACACTCGCTGTACATGCTCTGTCCAGGCTCACATCACTTGAGCCTTTTGCACATTATGTATTAGTCCTGTTTTGGTTGAAAGACTAAAAAAAATAAAGGTTTTATTGGCATTGATGGTTCCATGAAGAACCTTTAACATCCATGGAATCTTTCCATTCCACAAAATGTTCTATATAGTGGTCAAAGGTTCTTTAGATTATTAAACACAAAGAAAGAAATGGTTCTTTTAAGAGCTGATCACTGGAAGCTTCTTTGGGGAAGCAGAAATGGTTCTTCTCTGCCCTTTTGGAAGCTTTATCTTTAAGAGTGTAATGGGAAATGTGTTTGTCATGAACTGCTGGTAACACTGTTCCTCACTCCTCCCTGCACGCAGCCGTATCGGTGTGACCAGTGTCCGCTGTCCTTTAATGTGGAGTACAACCTCGACCTCCACAAGTCCACTCATGCCACCAGCGAGGCCAAATGCCCCGTGTGCCACAAGAAGTTCTCCAGAGTGGCCAGTCTGAAGGCTCATGTCATGGTCCACGAGAAAGAAGAGGTCGGTACCTTCATCTTCCCTCGTGTTCTGGAACACATCCTTCCCTCGCCGGTCAAAATGACCCCAAGCCCTAAAATTATACTTATTTTTTTATATTTTTGAATGCAAATGTTTGCTCCAAAATGTTTTTGGAGATTTTTTCCCTCCGATCAACACTCAATTTATTTTTTAAATTTAAAAAAAAAATTCCGTGTCAAAATGACCCGAGGGAAGGATGAGGGTTAATTAATTCCATGGGATGGTTTTTGTGGAATTGAAACTTTGGTTGCTTGATCTCTTCATCCTCATCATCCTCATCAGTAGCGTGTGCTTTGTGTCGTCAGAACTTCCTGTGCTCGGAGTGTGGAGACGAGTTCATCCTGCAGAGTCAGCTCTCTGTGCACCTGGAGGAGCACCGGCAGGAGCTCAGCGGCAGCAGCACACACTCCTGCCGGACCTGCCGCCGGGAGTTCCCCACACACAGCCAGCTGCGGGAGCACCTGAGGAGCCACGCCAAGGCCAGGTCCGTCACACACGGTGCTCGCAGCACTCCTGCGTGCAGACACAGCTCATGTAGTGTCACAGGACAGATTTGTTCAAATGAGTCTGGGGAACATTTGGGAGGATGGGAAGTCATGGAACAACATGCGTTTTCATTTTTGCACGAACTAAACTTTTAGGGAAAAGCGAGTCATTTGTGCACGGAAACAAAAGTTGGTATTATGAAAACAAGCTGCGAAATGTCTGGTTTTGAACCTCCTCAACTTCATGAATGGATCAGCACTGATTGAAATTCATGTTAACAAGATGGGGTGCTACCACAGAAACCGAAGATTCTCGGGACAGCAGCATGTGTCCAAATTTCAATCTTAACCGTTCTATTTCATCAGAAACGATCTTGAAACAGGGCTTTAAGTGTAAAATACCGAACTTGTCCTTTAACCAGAGTATGACAACGATAATAGGACTATGATACGGATTATGTGCTTTTTTTAATGTTAAAAGCATCAGTGTCTCTGCTCTACATGTTGAGTGTGTATACCAGTGTCTGTGCTCTACATGTTGAGTGTGTATACCAGTGTCTCTGCTCTACATGTTGAGTGTGTATACCAGTGTCTGTGCTCTACATGTTGAGTGTGTATACCAGTGTCTGTGCTCTACATGTTGAGTGTGTATACCAGTGTCTCTGCTCTACATGTTGAGTGTGTATACCAGTGTCTCTGCTCTACATGTTGAGTGTGTATACCAGTGTCTGTGCTCTACATGTTGAGTGTGTATACCAGTGTCTGTGCTCTACATGTTGAGTGTGTATACCAGTGTCTGTGCTCTACATGTTGAGTGTGTATACCAGTGTCTCTGCTCTACATGTTGAGTGTGTATACCAGTGTCTGTGCTCTACATGTTGAGTGTGTATACCAGTGTCTGTGCTCTACATGTTGAGTGTGTATACCAGTGTCTGTGCTCTACATGTTGAGTGTGTATACCAGTGTCTGTGCTCTACATGTTGAGTGTGTATACCAGTGTCTCTGCTCTACATGTTGAGTGTGTATACCAGTGTCTGTGCTCTACATGTTGAGTGTGTATACCAGTGTCTCTGCTCTACATGTTGAGTGTGTATACCAGTGTCTCTGCTCTACATGTTGAGTGTGTATACCAGTGTCTGTGCTCTACATGTTGAGTGTGTATACCAGTGTCTGTGCTCTACATGTTGAGTGTGTATACCAGTGTCTGTGCTCTACATGTTGAGTGTGTATACCAGTGTCTCTGCTCTACATGTTGAGTGTGTATACCAGTGTCTCTGCTCTACATGTTGAGTGTGTATACCAGTGTCTCTGCTCTACATGTTGAGTGTGTATACCAGTGTCTGTGCTCTACATGTTGAGTGTGTATACAGTGTCTCTGCTCTACATGTTGAGTGTGTATACCAGTGTCTCTGCTCTACATGTTGAGTGTGTATACCAGTGTCTGTGCTCTACATGTTGAGTGTGTATACCAGTGTCTCTGCTCTACATGTTGAGTGTGTATACCAGTGTCTGTGCTCTACATGTTGAGTGTGTATACCAGTGTCTGTGCTCTACATGTTGAGTGTGTATACCAGTGTCTGTGCTCTACATGTTGAGTGTGTATACCAGTGTCTCTGCTCTACATGTTGAGTGTGTATACCAGTGTCTGTGCTCTACATGTTGAGTGTGTATACCAGTGTCTCTGCTCTACATGTTGAGTGTGTATACCAGTGTCTGTGCTCTACATGTTGAGTGTGTATACCAGTGTCTGTGCTCTACATGTTGAGTGTGTATACCAGTGTCTGTGCTCTACATGTTGAGTGTGTATACCAGTGTCTGTGCTCTACATGTTGAGTGTGTATACCAGTGTCTCTGCTCTACATGTTGAGTGTGTATACCAGTGTCTCTGCTCTACATGTTGAGTGTGTATACCAGTGTCTCTGCTCTACATGTTGAGTGTGTATACCAGTGTCTCTGCTCTACATGTTGAGTGTGTATACCAGTGTCTCTGCTCTACATGTTGAGTGTGTATACCAGTGTCTGTGCTCTACATGTTGAGTGTGTATACCAGTGTCTGTGCTCTACATGTTGAGTGTGGTATACCAGTGTCTGTGCTCTACATGTTGAGTGTGTATACCAGTGTCTGTGCTCTACATGTTGAGTGTGTATACCAGTGTCTGTGCTCTACATGTTGAGTGTGTATACCAGTGTCTGTGCTCTACATGTTGAGTGTGTATACCAGTGTCTCTGCTCTACATGTTGAGTGTGTATACCAGTGTCTGTGCTCTACATGTTGAGTGTGTATACCAGTGTCTGTGCTCTACATGTTGAGTGTGTATACCAGTGTCTCTGCTCTACATGTTGAGTGTGTATACCAGTGTCTGTGCTCTACATGTTGAGTGTGTATACCAGTGTCTGTGCTCTACATGTTGAGTGTGTATACCAGTGTCTCTGCTCTACATGTTGAGTGTGTATACCAGTGTCTGTGCTCTACATGTTGAGTGTGTATACCAGTGTCTCTGCTCTACATGTTGAGTGTGTATACCAGTGTCTCTGCTCTACATGTTGAGTGTGTATACCAGTGTCTCTGCTCTACATGTTGAGTGTGTATACCAGTGTCTGTGCTCTACATGTTGAGTGTGTATACCAGTGTCTCTGCTCTACATGTTGAGTGTGTATACCAGTGTCTGTGCTCTACATGTTGAGTGTGTATACCAGTGTCTCTGCTCTACATGTTGAGTGTGTATACCAGTGTCTGTGCTCTACATGTTGAGTGTGTATACCAGTGTCTCTGCTCTACATGTTGAGTGTGTATACCAGTGTCTCTGCTCTAGATGTTGAGTGTGTATACCAGTGTCTGTGCTCTACATGTTGAGTGTGTATACCAGTGTCTCTGCTCTACATGTTGAGTGTGTATACCAGTGTCTCTGCTCTACATGTTGAGTGTGTATACCAGTGTCTGTGCTCTACATGTTGAGTGTGTATACCAGTGTCTGTGCTCTACATGTTGAGTGTGTATACCAGTGTCTCTGCTCTACATGTTGAGTGTGTATACCAGTGTCTGTGCTCTACATGTTGAGTGTGTATACCAGTGTCTGTGCTCTACATGTTGAGTGTGTATACCAGTGTCTCTGCTCTACATGTTGAGTGTGTATACCAGTGTCTCTGCTCTACATGTTGAGTGTGTATACCAGTGTCTGTGCTCTACATGTTGAGTGTGTATACCAGTGTCTCTGCTCTACATGTTGAGTGTGTATACCAGTGTCTCTGCTCTACATGTTGAGTGTGTATACCAGTGTCTGTGCTCTACATGTTGAGTGTGTATACCAGTGTCTGTGCTCTACATGTTGAGTGTGTATACCAGTGTCTCTGCTCTACATGTTGAGTGTGTATACCAGTGTCTCTGCTCTACATGTTGAGTGTGTATACCAGTGTCTCTGCTCTACATGTTGAGTGTGTATACCAGTGTCTCTGCTCTACATGTTGAGTGTGTATACCAGTGTCTGTGCTCTACATGTTGAGTGTGTATACCAGTGTCTGTGCTCTACATGTTGAGTGTGTATACCAGTGTCTGTGCTCTACATGTTGAGTGTGTATACCAGTGTCTCTGCTCTACATGTTGAGTGTGTATACCAGTGTCTCTGCTCTACATGTTGAGTGTGTATACCAGTGTCTGTGCTCTACATGTTGAGTGTGTATACCAGTGTCTGTGCTCTACATGTTGAGTGTGTATACCAGTGTCTCTGCTCTACATGTTGAGTGTGTATACCAGTGTCTCTGCTCTACATGTTGAGTGTGTATACCAGTGTCTCTGCTCTACATGTTGAGTGTGTATACCAGTGTCTCTGCTCTACATGTTGAGTGTGTATACCAGTGTCTGTGCTCTACATGTTGAGTGTGTATACCAGTGTCTCTGCTCTACATGTTGAGTGTGTATACCAGTGTCTCTGCTCTACATGTTGAGTGTGTATACCAGTGTCTCTGCTCTACATGTTGAGTGTGTATACCAGTGTCTGTGCTCTACATGTTGAGTGTGTATACCAGTGTCTGTGCTCTACATGTTGAGTGTGTATACCAGTGTCTCTGCTCTACATGTTGAGTGTGTATACCAGTGTCTGTGCTCTACATGTTGAGTGTGTATACCAGTGTCTGTGCTCTACATGTTGAGTGTGTATACCAGTGTCTCGTGCTCTACATGTTGAGTGTGTATACCAGTGTCTGTGCTCTACATGTTGAGTGTGTATACCAGTGTCTCTGCTCTACATGTTGAGTGTGTATACCAGTGTCTGTGCTCTACATGTTGAGTGTGTATACCAGTGTCTGTGCTCTACATGTTGAGTGTGTATACCAGTGTCTGTGCTCTACATGTTGAGTGTGTATACCAGTGTCTCTGCTCTACATGTTGAGTGTGTATACCAGTGTCTCTGCTCTACATGTTGAGTGTGTATACCAGTGTCTGTGCTCTACATGTTGAGTGTGTATACCAGTGTCTCTGCTCTACATGTTGAGTGTGTATACCAGTGTCTGTGCTCTACATGTTGAGTGTGTATACAGTGTCTGTGCTCTACATGTTGAGTGTGTATACCAGTGTCTGTGCTCTACATGTTGAGTGTGTATACCAGTGTCTCTGCTCTACATGTTGAGTGTGTATACCAGTGTCTGTGCTCTACATGTTGAGTGTGTATACCAGTGTCTGTGCTCTACATGTTGAGTGTGTATACCAGTGTCTGTGCTCTACATGTTGAGTGTGTATACCAGTGTCTCTGCTCTACATGTTGAGTGTGTATACCAGTGTCTCTGCTCTACATGTTGAGTGTGTATACCAGTGTCTCTGCTCTACATGTTGAGTGTGTATACCAGTGTCTCTGCTCTACATGTTGAGTGTGTATACCAGTGTCTCTGCTCTACATGTTGAGTGTGTATACCAGTGTCTGTGCTCTACATGTTGAGTGTGTATACCAGTGTCTGTGCTCTACATGTTGAGTGTGTATACCAGTGTCTCTTGCTCTACATGTTGAGTGTGTATACCAGTGTCTGTGCTCTACATGTTGAGTGTGTATACCAGTGTCTGTGCTCTACATGTTGAGTGTGTATACCAGTGTCTGTGCTCTACATGTTGAGTGTGTATACCAGTGTCTGTGCTCTACATGTTGAGTGTGTATACCAGTGTCTGTGCTCTACATGTTGAGTGTGTATACCAGTGTCTGTGCTCTACATGTTGAGTGTGTATACAGTGTCTGTGCTCTACATGTTGAGTGTGTATACCAGAGTCTGTGCTCTACATGTTGAGTGTGTATACCAGTGTCCTGTGCTCTACATGTTGAGTTGTGTATATCAGTGTCTCTGCTCTACATGTTGAGTGTGT
>NW_026606968.1:0-2500 GCF_029890125.1 Rhinichthys klamathensis goyatoka
TTTGAAAATGTGACTACAGTTTGGACCAAAAGGATGTTAGCAATTGAAAAAACTGTAAATTGATCAAAAAATGACAGTAAAGATATTTAAAATTTTACAAATGATTCTATTTCAAATGAATGCCGTTTATTTGTTTAGTAAACCTGAAAAATAATATGTGTAATGAGAGGGAAGGTGTGCTAGTCGCTTCAGGAACACATGTGGGCGGGGCTTGACTTGTGTCTGGGGAGCTGATTGGCTGGTTCTGGTTTGCTATTGGCTGATCTCATGTGAGTGACAGGTTAAGCCCCGCCCTCGTCATCAGCGAAGAGGAAGTTATTCTGATTCAAGATTGTAACACAATAATCATGTGCACCGATAAATCATTTGTGATGAACACTGTAACAGTAACAGTGGGCGAGTCTAAAGTCTCTCTCTCTCTTCAGTGTTTCCTGCAGGAATTCTCCAGCCGACTCTCTATGATCCCGAATTCCCCTCAGTGAGTGTGTGATTATTCCAGATCAATATTCCTGTGTGTGTGAGAGAGAGAGTGTTTGAGTCTCTGCTGCCTCTCCTGTTCACAGCGCTGTAATAGACCCAGGTGTGTGTGTGTGAGTGTGTATGAGTGTGTGTGTGTGAGTGAGTGTGTGTGTGTGTGTGTGTGTGTGTGTTTGTGTGTGTGTGTGTGTGTGTGTGTGTGGTGAGTGAGTGTGTGTGTGTGTGTGTGTTTGTGTGTGTGTGTGTGTGTGTGTGTGTGTGTGTGTGTGTGTGTGTGTGTGTATGAGTGGCCTGGTAAACCCTACGTTATGGGGGACAAAATTGTCCCCACAAGGATGGCAATATCCGAAATCCTTGTTCGTGTGGGGACATTTTTTGGTCCCCATGGAGGAAATCAGCTTATAAATCATACTAAGTGATGTTGTTTGAAAATGTAAAAATGCAGAATGTTTCCCGTGATGGGTAGGTTTAGGGATAGGGTTAGTGTAAGGAATAGAATATACAGTCCTGTACAGTATAAAAATCATTATGTCTATGGAAAGTCCCCATAAAACATGAAAACACAACATGTTGTGTGTGTGTGTGTGTGTGTGTGTGTGTGTGTGTGTGTGAGTGTGTGTGTAGCCTGCTGTAATGCCAGAAGACTCAGTGTTTCTTCTATCTCAGGTCACTGAACTACGGAGGAATCGGTGCGATCATCGGACATGAGCTCACACACGGATACGACCGACTGGGGTGAGAGACACACACACGACAGAGAGAGGACACACACACACAAACGACAGACAGAGAGAGAGAGAGAGAGAGAGAGAGAGAGAGAGAGACACACACACACACACGACAGACAGAGAGAGAGAGAGAGAGAGAGAGAGAGAGAGAGAGAAGAGAGAGAGAGAGAGAGAGAGAGAGAGAGAGACACACACACACACGACAGACAGAGAGAGAGAGAGATGTTTACACTTTTTATTATCCTATCATGTTATACAATAATCATCACATTTCCATAATTAATAACAATACTTAATTTTAAATTTTAAATTCAATATTAATTCTTCAAATTTCAGCAGTACCACTGAAACACTAATTCATCATCATTCACAAAAATAAAATTAGCATTTATACACCACTTTCTTTTTTTTAAATAGCATATCATTATTCATTTTATAAAATTCATACTCTATTTTAACTCTGGATTCTACCAAAGCTTTGAACAATTCTACTATATTAATTCTTTTATCTTCATTTTTCAATTTAAATAGTTAACTTCGCTTGACCAATTAAAAAATTGGGAAAAGGTGCAGGACTCACTTAGAGACTTAATATATTTAAACTGTTTTGAAAAATTCTAAATAAGAGATTCAAAGAGGGTAACAATCGAAACAAATGTGAACACAGTATCTGATACAATGCAAACTGAAGAACTGAAGAACCTGGAGTTTATAGAGCTGAGGGACCATCAGGGACAGGAATGCTCCGTTCCTCTTATTAAAGCTTCACGTTTGCTGCAGTTTATTTTAGCAGAAGATAAAGCTCTAAAATCTTCAAGTAATTCCTTAAAATCTCGATATCTTTCTTGCCTCTTGACTCAGCGTAAGCGGATAACTGAACGCTACAGTTAAACCAGGAACACTGATCCCAGTCCAATGCGCTCGACCACACGCTGATCCTGATCCGGAGACGCACGATCCATCACCGTGTGGATTGTGGCATGTGATGTCATGTTGTGATTTAGGGTCATGTGACCTCTCCCTGTCTGCTGATAGGTGGGCAGTACGATCGCTATGGCAACCTGAAGCAGTGGTGGACCGAAGACTCGTACAGGAAGTTCCAGAAGAAGACGGAGTGTATCGTCAAACTCTACGACAACTTCACTGTGTACAACCAGAGGGTACACACACACACACACACTCTCACTCACTCACACACACACCACCCGCGGGCTACCATTGGGCAGGTCTGGGCCCGCCCATTTTGACCCAGGCCTATAGTGAGTAGTGAGTGATTTTCATTCTAGCAGCCCGAG